>NC_080185.1:125805320-126100320 GCF_950295315.1 Erinaceus europaeus
GGCAGGTAAAGTACTGTGTTTTGGAAGACGGCTGCATTTACTTTTAAACCTAATTTACTCTCGCATCACTATCATCACGTCACACGCTTGCTTGTCTGATATGATCTGGAAAACATGCTGAACTGCCTTCCCTAACTTCATCTCCCCACCAGTACATCCCCCGTCTGCGGGGTTTTGCTTCACGCTGTTTGCAAACATCGTGGAACACGAGTCCCGTCGTTCTGTGTGTGCCACTTGCTGAATTGCCATGCTCTGTGTTCCAGTTCTCTCCAGGGAGCACCCCTCAGGGCCAGAGCCACTCTGGATTGCAAGTTGCAGGCTTTTCAAAGCAATGTACTTACTGGTCGTTTCCCTTTCGGGTGGGGGCTGTCGTTTGTGTTGTTAAGTTGTGGCAGTCAGTGAGCTTTTGGACGTGCGCCTTTTGTGTTGTCAGGGACCAGACTGGCACATTTTGGGAAAACCAATTTTGGGTCCAGAGTATGAAACGGGGTCCGAAGTGATGGGTTGGGCTAGAGTCCCAAAGTGTGGCCACTGAACACTGCGTGTGGGCTGTAGGGCCTGGTGCTCTGTAGGTTGTGGATGGCACTGTCACACCATTGTACTGTCCCTGTCACTTTAGCTCTTTGGGGTTGTGCAAGGGGGCGCCCTCATGCCCAGAGACCTGGCATCTCCCTGAGGCCTGGTCTGGTCACTGAGGAGAGGGGCCGAGTAGGGGAGGTCAAGGATGTGTTGGCTCTGCATTCCACCGGGCCTGCAAGTGGCCCTGGTCACGAGGCTCCATGGTCCTTGGTCGCATGTCACTCTCCCCCCACACACACCCCTGCGCCCCCGGCAGTGCTGGAAAGATCACAGCCTGCAGTCCCCATGACCCAAGGGTGCTTTTTCCGTCAGGTCGACGCCTGGCAGATTCTGCCCACTCACTCGCTCTTGTCCCTTCTCTGGCTCCTAGGTTCGCACGGAGACATTTTCGAGAGCAGTGCCCTCCGCCCTGGGCCGTGTTCCCTTTCTCAAGGGAACCTGTCCCCGACCTGGCCTAGATGGCGCGCAGGCCCTGCAGAACTGGAGAGCAGCGCGCAGGCGGCGGCCAGGACTCAGGTGGCCCGCGTGTGCAGCTCGCCCTCTGCGCGCGGGGGTCGCGGGTCGTCGGAGCGCACCCCGCCGCGGCCCCAGCCCAGCCTGCCGCCCAGCAGCGCCGTGGACCTGACGGGGGGCGAGCCCGACGGGGCCTGGCTGCGGGGCCGGGCCCAGCCTGGGCACCAGAGACCCGAGCACAGGCCGCCGCCCCCCTACCCCGGCCCAGGGAAGCCGGCCTCGGCCCCACCGCCCGCCGCACAGCCCCCCCTGTGGCGGTCTCGGGGCTCGGAGGAAGGCCCCCCTACAGTCTGGGAAGAAGAGGGAAGCCCAGCCGCCCAGCCGAGACGCAGCAGCGCCTACGCCAGTTCCGCCGGAGACCCCAACAGCAAGACCTTGGGGGACCCCAACTGGCTGGATTGGCAGAGAGATCGATGGCAAATCTGGGAGCTCTTATCCACCGACAACCCCGATGCGCTCCCGGAGACGCTGGTATGATGAGCCGAGCCCCCACTTTGCCCCTCACCGCACCCCCACAGCCTCCCTCCACTAGGTGGCGTCGGGCCATCGCCCACCTCCTCCTTTTTCCTCTTTCACACTCAAAAAACCCACACCAGAGAGACTCCATTCACTTAGAGCACCCTCCCCGGTCCCCCACACCCTGGCCATTTATAGTAAGGTCCTATTACATAGCCAGCACTGGGGGGAAAAAAAAAAAAACGAAAACAAAATCAGATGGCAGTGTCCAATCTCAAAACTACTCACGTTGGCTCTGTATAAGAGAAAACTCTTGCTTTGGTATAGCTTCGTTGTATTTATGTGTCTTCAGTTTTGACTAATGTATATTCTGTGACAGGCTGTGTATGATAATCGTATATGCTATAGTCACAGCAAGCCGAAGAAACCAGTGTTTTTTCAGTCACTTCACTTATACTAAGCAACGGGAGTATAGAGTATTCTAGAACACGCACACGTGCGTTTCTGTGCTTTTGCCATCGCATTCTATCTGGGGACAACCCTTCCTTCAGTGCTAACCCAAAACACTAACAGAACGAAATGAAACAGAATGAGAAGCCATATTTTTCTATCGCAGTGAGATACAAAAAAAAAAAAAAAAGTATAGTCACCGAGAGCTTTTTCATATGGGATATGTTTTAGGGAAAATACTAGCTTTGATACATTATGGAATATATTTTTGGTATCTGTTTAGAAAGAATTCAGTGACGCACAGCGGAGGAAAGCATGCCTAATGAAGTAAGACCCGAGCCACAAGTCCACCTTCCCATTGTCGGTCCGCTTCAGTTTCGTACAGACCATACCTAATATATATTTATGATGTGTGGCTTTTGTGTATTTTTCAAAACTACAAACTGGAATCCGACTGTGCTGTGTGCAAACCTAAACAGAGTATTCGAATTCCAGAGCGTGGTTTTGCCCCTCGTGTCCTATATCCAGTATTAACCAAACTATGTGCAGTGCTGTAGAAAGTAAAACATATTTTGGGAAAAGAAGCAATTGCTTTCTATATACATTGTGCCAAAAGCTGGGGAAAGAGTTCCTTTCGTGATTTTATGTGTATTGTAAAACGTCCTCCTGTATCTCTATAGTTACATTTCAAGATCTTCAACAGCAAAATCGTTTCTGACCAGCAGGTGGCGATTCACTTCAGCATTTTACAAGAATTGTGGGTGTTTTGTTTTGTTTTTCCACTTCATAAGGGAATGTGTATTATAGAGTATATATATACACACACACACACACACACATGCTACTCTTCATGTTCAAGTTAGTGGCGGCATTTTCCGTGGCGTTTCTTGAACTTCTGTCTTGTGCCATGCTGAATAAAAAGTTAAGCAGATTCTTTGTTCCCTGGCATTAAAGTCTAACGGACATGAGCAGACACAGAGCCTCATGCAGACAGTATGCATCCATGCCCACGAGTCCAAGTGTGATAAAGAAAATGTCCACACTAAGAGCTGTTGCCCAGTGGCCCGAGGACATCCACGCAGTTACCCTGGCAACTTTGGATATCCAGGGGAATGATTTGTTAACAATTGAAGGCTGATGAACTCACTTGGCGCTGATTTGCTAGAGACCAGAACTCAGAGCGCAGGTTTCCTGCCTCCTGAACAGGGCTCTAGAAGTGGTGGACCTCATACTTCTTTTGAAAATCGATATATAGTGCGGGAGAGAACATAATGGTTATGCCAAAAAAAACACTCTCACTCCTGAGACTCTGAAGTCCCAGGTTCAATCCTCTGCACCACCATAAGCAAGAGCTGACCAGGGCTCTGGTAAATAATAATAAAGTAAAATATGTGCATGTGTGGTGTGTGTGTATGCCAGAGCACCCCTGTAGCACCAGCAATTAAGCCAAGAGCCTTGGGCATGCAAGTCCTGTGCTCTACCAGCCGAGCAATTTCCCAGCTGCCCTCATGCTTCTTACTGGGGGAGAGATGGCATTGGCATGTGGGCTCAGGAGGGCTCTCACTGATGAGCCTGGAGCAAACACCACTTGCAGACGTTTGCGCCTCTGAGGTGCTGCCCACTTTGGGCCTGCTCCTGGCTTTGTTTGGCTTTGGATTTGACCACTGTCTGATTGGGTCTCTGCCTCCTTTCCGGACTGGACTGCCTGACAGAAGGGAGCCCCTTGTCGCCGGCTCTTCCCCCCAGTCCCGTTTTGTCAAACGTCCAGATCACATGGCCCTGAGGTTGACGTGGGTGTCACTGAAGGCAGCGTCCATTACCAGGCAGCACTAGCATGGCCAGTTCCAGCCCAGGAAACCGGACTCTTTTTTTTTTTTTTTAAATAACGAAATAGAGCACGCCTGTGTGTGTGTGTGTGTGTGTGTGTGTGTGTGTGTGTGTGTGTGTTTATGTGTTAACGTAAGTCCTGCTCACGCTCCGCTTCCTCTGCACAGTCGAAGTGCAACAGCTCCCGTTAAGTTCAGCTCGCTTCCCAGGTGCCTTTGCCATGCTGAAAGTAAGCTGTTTCTCAGCACCCGCAAGGTGCAGAGAACTGAGTGGAAACTCAAGTCATTTTTAACACAGTGTAAATGATACAATACCTGGCAAGGAACAAGAAAAAGTTTCAAATTTGTTCAAGTGAGACAAAAGCGAGCTTTTCAAGTCACTCATTCCTATGAGCAGAGACCCTCCAAGCAAGACAGCAGCAGTGTGTTATAGTTGTCTCCACGTCTCTCTCTCTCTGTGTGTGTGTGTGTGCGTGTGCGTGTGTGATTCAGAAAGAACTAAATATGAATTTGTCTTGATCCATCGAAGTAGCTATTGAAAATGTTTGTTGTGGTTTTCATAGAAAAAAATTGCTTTTTCAAGGGAGCCGGTGCAAACCGAGGACACTTCTAAATGAGCCCAGCTTGCTGCTTTTCTTCTGCCCGTTTTCATCCACATCTGCTTGGCAGACAAGCAGCGCTGAGATTCAGTGGAATAATCAGAACAAAGTCTGGGCTTGTGCTGTGTGCCGGTCTGATAAGCAAACCGCAGGAGGGGGCGTTGGGTCCTGAGAAGAAAAGAAATGACCAGAGTCACACAGAGATGAAAACAGGCCCGTGTCTCCACCGGACAATCTTCTGAACAGGCTAAATCAGCAGCAAATGTTCTTCAAGAGGGAAAAAAAAAAAAAACACAAACCAAAGGAGAATTCCACTGGAGGTTGGAATTCCTGAGTTCATGGAGCTGAAGGATGCCGCTGTGGAAGTGCAGGGCTGGCTGCAGACACCAGTCTCTGGGGGGTGGGCGCCTGGGCTGGCAGGCCCCAGAATCCACCAGAGCCCCAGCTGAGGGCCTGTTACGCCAAAAAGGACAGAAGATTCTCCAAGTTCAGTTCAACACGTGTTCAGCCTAGAGTGACTAACTCCTCTTGGGTTGCCTGGGGCAGTGAGGATTTAGTGGGAAAGTTGGAGTGGGCATAAGGCGTGCCTGCCTGACACCTCTAAGTGGGGTGACCAAGTGACACGGGGGACCCCAGTTCAACTGGAATGCCAATATTCCTTTAGGCTCATGCTTTAATGTAAGGATTTTACGTGCAATGTCTGAGATCTGGTCAGGCTGGAAAGAGTCCGTCCCAGATAGTGTAGCAGCAAATGCCCCGATGCCGGGGCCTGGCAGCGTTTGTCCGCATTTGAGATTCTGAATCTGGTGGTCCTGACCTCCAGCATACACGCCACCCAAGCTCCACTCACAGTGGGGCTCTGCCCCCCCCCCCCCCCGTAGAAATGCAAGTCAGGGTTGTTGAAGAAAGGGGGAGAGAGCTTAGGCATGCTGGTAGCAGACTCCCCAGCCCCATGGAGCCCCTGTTCTGCTCTGTTGGGGTTGGGAGGGGCACAGGTTGGCCCCAGAACAACCAGAACTCTCAATAGCACCAACCTTTCGGGATTGTTGTGAAGGTAAAGGGGAAAAAGGCCCTAGATCGTGGGACAGCAGCAACCATTCTCCCGCTGGCGGTGCCGGAGGATGCCATGTGGGATCGCTTCAGGAACATGACTGCTGTGGAACGCGCCCGCACTAGCCTGCGTGTTTCGGTGACCCTGTAACCACACAGCAGGCCGAAACCCTGACTGTCCTCATGTCCCCAAGAGATGCAGAACCTAGTGCAGTTCACAGGGGGCAGGACCTGGCGGGGGCAGGGAGCAGGGCCTCAAGCCATGTCAACATGCCTTTTGGAAATGTCCAGTCTGGCAACAGCCCGGTGATTCCTCGTACAAGGCATCTGGCTGCTGTCTTCACAGTGCAGGTAACAGGAGTGGCACCACACATCCCAGACTCTGGCACATAGTGCAAATAGAGGAATGATAAATGCGTCTCTCCTTCCTCCCTCCCTCTCTCTATCTATCCACCAGGCCACCCTGATTGCTGCCTTTCGTGATATTGTAATTTACAGACAATGCGCACTTTCCCCCCACAGACTTGATCTTTACCCTCAGATTCTTGGCTTACAGCCTCCCAAAGCCTGAGACTGTCTTAAGAGTTGAGAATGCTCAAAGATGTCTCTTGTTGTGTGGATGAAGGTAAGTGTTCAGAAAACACCTGTGCGTGGGGGCTGGGTGCCAGGGGAGCCATGAGATGGGAGAGCTGGAACTCCAGCCCCTCCCCCAGGCCTCTGGAATGAAGGCTCTCAGTCACCAGTGGTCAGCGATTTCATCAATCAGGCCTTAGGACTCCATAAGAGAAGACCTCCATAAAAACCCAAGAGGCAGACCTACTGAAGCTTCCGGGTCAGAGGGCACAGCATAGAGGTCTGGGGAGACTGGTTACCTGGGGAGTGTGTGTGGGTGTGTGTGTGTGTGTGGGGGGTGCTGGGCCCTTCCTCACACCTTGCCCAGTGCATCTGAGGTACAGTGCTTGGTGGAAATTGATGGTCTGGTGTATGAAGGGACTTTCTCTGACCTGGAGGGGGTGGGGCGGCGGCACGGGTGTTCTGGCTCTTCTGGGCTTTGCGGCTGTCCCAGGAGCCTTGGCCCAGTCTGTGTAGTAACTGACTCCCTGAAGCGCTTTCTCCCCCACTTGCTAGGGGCAAGGGGGAGGGGGTGGGTTTGCTGAGGAAGCCACACACTGCCTCTGCACTGGTACTGCAGGGCAAACAGCCTCTGCCTGTGCTCGACCTCTTTTCTGAGTCGCTGTTTGTGTTTTCATGTGCTTTGTCTTTTTGCTGCCAAGTCACCATTTCTCTGGCCTTAGCTTTTCTGTGTCTCCTGCTCTCTTGCTGAGGGAGGGGAGTACCTGACTGTGTCCACCAGAGGGTGCAAAGCTCTCATTCTTCACCCACTAGTGACAAGTCTGTGCTTGCTTAAGGGGAACCCACTCTCCTGTTCATTACTACAGACCTGTGAATTAAACTAGCCAAATACAGCATAATGGGGCTAATTGGATATCCTTTATATGCATGCCAAGAGCCCAGGAAATAACTAGCTGGCCCAACGGTTAAAGGCTTGGGAATCTAACAGAGAAAGGGGAGGGGGAATGGCCTCTATGAGTAGAATACACAGGTTTATTTCAGAGAAGATGAGTCATGGTTGGGATTTTCAGGACAGGAGATAAGAAGGTCTGGGATGTTTGTCTGTAAGCATGGGAGTCGTTTTACCCTCTGAGTCCATAAAATTCTCTTGAGAGGAGATTTATGGTAGCTTCCTTTCCCAAAGCTGCTGCTTTTAGTCAAATAAGGGAAGCGCCAAGACTTTTTGTTAAAGGAGAGAGGTGGCCAGAGTACTGCTTAGCTCTGATACAAAGTGGCACGGGGGAGTGATTGCACCTGAAGTCCCTGGAAGCTCAGGCATGCAAATCCAGTGCTCTCACAGCTAGGCTATCTCTACAGTCAGAAATCTCAGGTGTCTTCAGCTTGAAGTAATCACTGTTCCAAGCCTGGAAGAAATTAGAGCAGGAATCAGACCTGGATCCAGGCATCAGTGTTTGGAGCCTCCGGTCCTCTGACTCAGTATGGACTTGGACACCCAAGTGCCTGGGCAAGCCAGTGACCACAGGAGTGAGGCCAGCCTAGCCAGAGGGCTCCTTTCTTGCCTGGCACTTGCACCTGGGGGCGGGGGAGTGACTGTGACCTTTGCAGTGCCTCAAGGGAGCGAAGCCAAGTAGATGGCAAAAGGGACAAGCAGGTCTGGCCCCTGGTGCCCTTTATCTCAGTCATTCTGCAATGTCACAAGTTAAACTGTGCCCGCCCCTCCTCCCCCGCCCCAAAGATGTGGCTATCCTGCCCGCCAGCCCCTGTGAATGTATCTCACTTGGAAACAGGGTCTCTGCAGATAGTTAAAATGAGGTCTTGAGAACGACCGTCAAGATACTTGCCTGGGAAGATGCTGTATAAAGACTGGGGTTCAGCTGCTCCGATTAAGGAATTGCCGGAAGTTGTGGAGAGACTTCCCTGCCACCTTCAGAGGGGGCCTGCTTCTGGCTGGCCTCTGGTCTTCCTTGATTAACGCCCCTGCAAACGATCCCACTGAGCAGGGCTCAGGGTCCAGGGGCAGCCTGGGGCACCTCTCTCTCTGCTGGGACCACAACGCAATGAGGGGCGCCATTGTCTTCCCCTCATTGCCAGCTTTTCCCGTTGAGTGCTGGGAGGACAGGGACTTTCCAAGGCCTCCACTATTGGAGGCAAACAAAGGCGGCTCAGGGTGCCTGCAGGAGCCAAGGCGGCAGGGGCCTTGAGACTGGCATTCACACTGCCCACTGGGAGCCTGATCTCCCTGGGTAAATTCCTGGCAGATGGCAGGAGAGTGCAGCTCAGTCCCAGGCTCTCTGGAGCAGTATTTGCAAATCCTCTCCCAGACTACAGAATCGGGGCCCTGGGACAAAGCCTGTCTATATGCATTTGAATAAGCCCTGCTGGGAATTCTGAGCCAGACTTGGGAGAAAACCTGGGATGGGGGGTGACTTTTTTTTTCCCTCACAGTACTAGATCACCCCCCCCATTTTGAGAATGAATATATATTCACCAGGGGGTGACCCCAGACCAACTATTTTAGGGGGAGGGGAAGACACTCACCCAGCACTAACCCACCATCCACAGTATTTGGTGGTGAATAGATGCAATGGTGGGAGCTCAAACCCAGCCTCTAAGGTCCAGCTCTCCACTATGGGTGAGCTCTCTGCCAGCCCCCTATTTTGATGTCTAAATGGACACTGTATTGACTGGCTACTGGGACATTTCAGCAGTGTGCCCTGGCACCTCTGGGTGTGTGTATAAGCTTCACTGCACCACCACCAAGGCTCCAGGGTAGAGGTCAATGTCAGGCTGGGAATCCGCTCCATCAGTCATGGATTTCGTCCTCCCTCCAGACCTATTCGCAACCAGGAGTAAGTCACAGGTGGACTGTGCCATTACAGTACTTTTTTCTGTCACTGCCCTTGACAGTTATGGGCAACAGCTGGCACTACGCTCCCACTACAGGCCTTGAGTGTTGTCTGGTGTCATTCGGTCCCCTCAGAACAACTTTGGTGGGTCCATACTATCACCTGCATGCTTGAGTCCCTCCAAATTTTGACATTACAACCTAGTAGTGGCTAAGGATGTGAAGCCTTCAGGAGGCTACCAAGTCTTAAGAGTGTGTCACTCACGGCGTTCAGGCTCCACAAGCACGAGAAGAAACACAGTTCTGTCATCTCTAAGTCCCAATTCGTTTTATTTTGTAGTAGCAGTCCAGACTAAGGGGTTAGTTTTCTTTTTACGACTGGCTGAAAGAGCTACAGTCCAGAGCGGACCATATAGGAAACGAAGGGTTGAGCCGGGGCCAAAGACACAGGTCACAGGCTTTCAGCTGCCCACAGCACCCTGAACTGGCCCTCCAGCACGGCTTCCGGCAGGTGGGCACGACACCCGTTTGCACTTCTCCCCAGCTCAACGCAGAGTGGGCATAAACATTTAGCGAGTAGATGGAGCTAGGATTCTTCAAGAGAAACTACATGTCCACATGTGATCAGTTTGAACTCTCTTATTTGCTGATACTTAGCCAGAAGAAGCCATTTATTCAGATTCTAAATGGTGCTATTTCCATTGTCAAGGCACTTGATTGAAAGCCTTGGAGCATACATTTCAAGTTATAATGGAAGTCTACTAGAGCAGAGAAATACTAGTTCCTGGATCTGCCGTTGTATAGATAATCCAGAGACGAAGCAGTGCAGAGATCCTGCAGGTCAGAATACTTTTCTCTGGGAATCATGCCAGAAGGCCGTACGTATCAGCGATACGTCATTGGTTTTGCGGGACAGAGGACAAGAAATGCAGTCCCACAGAAAGGTTCAATGCCAGCCAAGGACTCCATCTTCACTTTCTATTTACACCACTTTGTTTTATTCTAGGCTTACTCGATACTGCTTGGGGGGGGGGGGGAAGCCAGCTGTCATTTCTCCACAGCACTAGAAAAAGATGTGCGGAACAGTTAAAAAAGAAAAAATGGCTACCGCTAGAATGGAAGCCTGTAGCACTGCTCCTGTCAAGGTTCCCTTTCAGGAGCTGTATCCCTGGACATAAAGACGCCCTTTGGTTCATGTCAGGGCTTTACCTGTCTAGGTCGACTTCTTCAGGTAGAAATAGGGAGGGTGAGGAAGAGACACCACAGCAGTGAACCCCCCCACACACACTGCCCGGTGCCATGAACCTGGTTCCAACATGGCAAAATGGGCGGAGCTAGTAGCCTCAGAAGTGATTCTTAAAACACTTTAAAACCTGTTAGCTATCAACTTTATTGGAAAATAAATAGGAAGACCTGCTCAAATTCTGATATTTAGATGTTTTAAGTTTAGATTTCTTTTTTTTTTTTTAAAGAACTCCACACAACCAAGAAGCCTGCACCAAATCAACTAGTTTAGACCACCAGCTCCATCCACCAGTGTATTCCGCTCCTGTATTCAGGATAAATTAAAGGGTCCTTATTATCAAGGCTTAAAACCAGGAATAGCCACCAGTAACATGCTGCTGGAGCGCAGGCTTATGTGCCACTGGCACCAAGAAACTCAGTGGCAGACAAAGCTCCCTTAAAAATGACCATACGGTCCCCACCTGCAAGGGGAAAGCCTCACAGGTGGTGAAGCAGGGCTGCAGGTGTCTGTCTCTCTCCCTCTCTCTGTCACTATTCAGTAATAAATAATATTTAAAAAATATGACTGCACGGAAACAATGTGTGGATGCGCACATTCCACAGCTGGGAAACAGAACAATAACACCCAACAATATAAGCACGATTTAGGAGCGGGACCAACCCTAACGTCTCCCCTCGAACCTGCCTTCCAAGGCTCCTTGGGCTGCCCGAAGGGAGGGCTTCAGGCAGAAGCAACAGGGCTGAAGATGAGGGAACCTGTCAGACATCAGGGACAGTGAGGCCCACCTGTCAGGAGCAGAGTCACATGTCAGAACAAGGGAAGTTAAAGTCAGAGCTAAAATACAGACATTCTAGCACACATGCATCACCAAGCCGGGGAGAATGGCAGCTGTTCTCTCTCTTAACAAGGTCCATTCTGGACAATTCCGAGACCTGAGGATTCAGACAGCTCGGCCAGCCCTTGGTGTTGCCGAGGACAAACCCAGTGTACTTCAACACGATAATACAGGGACTTTCCGAGGGCTGGCGACTTCTGACAAGCATATCCACCTATTTGCAGCGGCACACGTAAAATCGCATGGCCCTGCAGATCTGCAGCTCGTCTTCATGAGAAAATACTAAGGAAAGCAGCTTTTCTCAAAATTCTTTTCAGAGGATCTGTAAACTTCTCTGGATTAAATAAATGGGCAGTAAAAGTAAAATTAAATGGGGAAATGTAGGGAGTGCCTCCCACTTAGTTAAGTGGGGAGGAAACAAAACAATCTGTTAGAAACTGCAAGGTGGATGTGGTCTGGGAGGTGGTGCAGTGGATAAAGAACAGGACTCTCAAGCATGAGGTCCCGAGTTCAATCTCCAGTAGCACATGTACTAGAGTGATGTCTGGTTCCTCCTAGCGCCTCCTATCTTTCTCATTAATAAACAAATCTTTTAAAAAAGAAACTGTAAGGTGGAAACAAAACTCAAAAATAGTGCTCTCCACTAAGGGAAGCAGGTGTGACTGCCTACTTTCCATTCACATCACGAGTGCAATTCAGTTAGGCCAAGAGTTTAATGGATCACTCAGGAAAAAAAAAAATAGCTGCTATTTCCCCATTTCTGACAAAGCGCTAGTAGTTAGGAAGTCCAGCGCCACCAGGCCACCTTCATCCTGTCCCACACAGCAGAGAATGAGTCAAAAGCAGGCCGGACGTCCAGGATGGTGAACTGGTAGTCCTTGTTGACATCGCCGCCATCATAGTAGTCGATGACATATCTGACTTCTGTCCCACAACGGTTGATGATCCAGTCGTGCCTATCAAAAGGCAACTCATACCTGCAACGATAGCACGCCAGTGAACGTCCCTGCAGAGGGGCTTCTGCTACACCTGCAGGCAGCGGGGGGGGGGGGGGGGGAAGGACGGGACGGGACTCGACTCAGGAGTCCTGTCTGCAGTGGAAGGAGTGGGGCACCGGACTAGGATGAGCCCAGATGGGGGACAGTTCCAGGGATCAGGGGACATAACAGACCCAGGCTGGGGAGGCAGGCTATTAGCCCATAGAAACCCAGGGCTGAGTTCAGCCTGATGGGGCGAGAAGGGAAGACAGCTGAGTGCACGTGTCCAGAGCTACAAGGAGGCAGAGGGCAGGCCCAGGCATGTGGGAGGCAATGCAGTTCTATGGCGGGAAGCCGCCCACCCACTCTAGGAAGCCAGCCTTCCAGTGGGCACCCTCCAAGAAGGATAAGGAATCTGAACTGAGCCCTCACCATCTTCCCGAAGACAGTTCGGCAGCTTTTCGGCCACTCTGGGTGCCTGAGCCAAAGAGGGCCCAATGACTGTTTGGCCAACACTCACCCCATCCAAGAGCGGATTCTTGCCCGTGGTGAGTACTCTCTAGCTCTCCCTCCAAACCGGATCAGTGACGGACCGCAAGGACACTCCCTACAAACACCCAAAGAGAAAACTGACCGTGGTTTCTGTACCTGATGTGACACTTTTCCAGTATACTTTTTCTGGTATACATTTGACATTATATTATAAAGGAAACCTCAGGGACAATCCAAAGACAACCCCCTGGTCTTTATTTCCGGGCTGGGGATGCTCTACTCCCCACTTCCCTTCCGAACACAAACCCTGTGCGTCTCGGGAGTCAAGGTCTTTTCACTTGGAATGCGGAGATAGGCACATTCTCAGGAAAAGGAGTGGTTAGTGTTGGGGAATGACACTTCTCTCTCATGTACAGCCAAAAGGAAGAAGAACGAAGCAGAAGTAGAGTGTAAGTGGAGGTTATAGCCTGGTAGGTTCTTTTTTAGGTCCCGAAATGCTAAAAACATGGTCTATATAGCATTCCTGGACTCCCCAAATAAGAGCCTTCTGCTTTCAGGACCCCAGTTCAGAGAAACCAGCCACCAAGGTGCACGTGCGGAAGCTTGAGGGCCAAACTGACTGGCCGTGAGCAGCAGTGGCAGCTCTCCACATGGATGTGTGTGTGTGTGGGGGGGGGGTGCGCGACTGTCAGTCACAGAGCCAGGGCCACTTAAGCATGCCTTTGACACAAAGTTGTCTAAAAGGACTAACATTATTTGAATAAAATGTTAAAAGCCATGGTTTGTTTATGTTTTTCCCCCACACTTACGCAGCATGAAGGGCTTCCCACTTTAAAATCTCTTTCCACGCCTGCTCGTTGTTCTGGTTGTGGATTCGAATGATGTTATACATATCTTTCTGGTTTATGTCCTCATCTTTCCACTTCCACCTACGAAGAGAAGATTTGGGAAAGTGGACCGGGATTACGGGGGCTGCCATGGGGCTAGTCCACGTGCTCATTCCACTGACTCAAAAGTCACATCCAATAGCTCCAAGCCCCGCCCCCACTTGTTTTTAAGGGTTACTGTTGGGAACCAGCACCTGCAGGATAGATAACTCCGTCACTCCTGGCAGCCATTTATTTTCCTTTTTCTTTCAGAGGGTGAGAGACGGACACAAAGAAACAGGAGAGACAACTGCAGCTCCTCCACTGCTTGTGAAGTTTTCCCCCTACAGGTGAGGACTGAGGACCTGGACCTGGGTCCTCGCACACGCCAACGTGTGCACTCTACAGAGTATGCTACAGCCCAGCCTTACACTGGTTTTAAGGTGACTTATTTTATTCTTTCTTTTCCCGGCTCGAACCGGGATCCTTACGCTTTGCGCCACATGCGCTTAACCTGCTGCACTACCGCCCGACCTCCTATTTCACTATTTCTAAGTATTTTATATAATAGTGTGTGTTTTTCTTCCTTTGAGGGGAGTATGCCTGAATTATCTTGAGATGAGTTAAGTTTATGTGTCAACTTGCTGGGTCATGGAATGTCCAGAGCTAGTTGGTCAAACACTCTGTGTGTGCCTGTGAGGGTGAATAAATGTTTAAATGGGTGTGCTGAGGGAAGCAGCCTGCCCTCCCCAGCGCGGTGGGCCTGGTTCAATCAGTTGGAGGCTTAAGCATCACAGATGGGCTGAGTAAGAGAAAGCCCTTCTGTTTCACTACCTTATTCTGCGGGCACTGAGTTTCTCCTCTCTCTGGACAGGGCTGAAACATCCGTTCTTCCTGAGTCTGCGGCCTGCTAGCCTGCAGACCTACAACTACACAACCGGCTCCCCCAGGCTCCAGCTAGCCATGATCCTGGGATTTCTCAGCACAGATCCACATACACACACAACACAAATTTAGAGAGAGAAACAAATACAAATTCTACCGGTTCTCTTTCTCTGGGGTATCCTGGCCAATATATTGACTGGCCTTGTGCTTGTGTTCTGGTGACTCTGAGGAAGCGGTTAACAGCAGCTGACTAATTTCTAACGCCTCACGGCACACCTAGGGATAAAACCTCTCCGATGCCTCATGAGCAGGTCTGGATGCTCTGGAGTGCGTTCACTTACCCTTTCTTTAGCATTGCATTCCAGAACATCTGTTCAGAGGGGTAAACCCACTTCTTCTCTGAACCTGCTCTGGGAATAGACGATTCTTCCCTCACAGTAGACAGTGCGAAAGGTTGATCAGGGGCTGGCATCTGATTGGGTGGTGGCATCTACATAAAGCAAGAGAGTTTCGTTTAAACAGACCATGCCACTAAGCATTTCCTCGTGAGTAGCGCCCAGCACACACACGCACAACACAGGTTCCCATGAAGCCAGTGAGCCGGGCATCGGGCTGTGGCGCTGACTTAAACTGTTGGCGAGTCAGCTGGCGCACCCAAGGCCCCAGAGGTTGTGTGTCGGAGCCCTGGTGCCATCTTGTGCCAGAGCTGAGCATGTCTCTGGCTCCTTAGCTCCCTCCTACCTGCCACAGGTAAAGGTTGAAAAAAATGAAGAGAAGTCGCTTCACAGGCAGTGAAGCAAGTCTGCAGGTGTCTTTCTCCCCCACCCCCGTCCTATCCAACGACATCAATAAAAAAAACAAGGGTAACAAAAAGGAAAATTAAAAAATTAAATTAAATTAAAAAGTAAATAAATAAAAAATAAATTTAAAAAAATGAAGTCAGGTTACTCAAGCTGCTATTCACTGTTGTTTAACTTACGGCAAGATGTTTTCTCTCTCTCTCTCTCTCTCTCTCTTTTTTTTTTTTTTTGCCTCCAGGGCTATTGCTGAGGCTCGGTGCCTGCACCATGAATCCACTGCTCCTAGAGGCCAGTTTTTTCCCTTTTGTTGCCCTCGCTGTTATAGCCTTGTGGTTATTATTGTTGTTGTCGTTTGTTGTTGGATAGGACAGAGAGAAATGGAGAGAGGAGGGGAAGACAGAGGGGGAGAGAAAGACAGACACCTGCAGACCTGCTTCATGGACTGTGAAGTGACCCCCCTGCAGGTGGGGAGCCGGGGGCTCGAACCGGGATCCTTATGCCAGTCCTTGTGCTTTGTGCCACGTGCACTTAACCCGCTGTGCTACCGCCCGACCCCTTAAATGTTCTGTCTCTTAAGAATTAAGAAATAAACGAAATAAAAATCAAAACTATGATCTGCATGCAGCTTTTGGGTTGAGAACATCAGAGGTACATTTACATGCATTGCAGTATAGTTTACGTGTTCGCATGACATCACATATGTATACACATGCACATGCATGATAGCTTATGTGTGCCCACGGTATACATATATGCAGTGTACACGCATGTGCATACAGTACAGTACACACATGTATACTGTTATAGGCTGTTCATAGTCCACTCATTCTAGGGTACTCTGTTTTATAAATAGAGCCCCTCACTCGCGCTTCTCCAGAGTACTTCTAATTTGTTCAAATGTTGCCTGATTTGACAAAATCTCTTAGTACTTTTGAGTCTTTTGGTTCTCGAAAGTACAGGCTCAAGTCAATCTTCCTCTCCACTAATGAGTGATTCCACGACCAAGGAGATAGCTCAGCCTGTCAGAGCATAGGACTTGCATGCATCCGGCCTCAGAGTTAATTCCGCACCACTTTATGCTAGAGAGCTGCACAGTGTCCTAGTCGTTCTATATATCCTTTTCCATTCTCTCTCTAGGGCTGCGGGGGAAGCATAGCAAAGTGGCTATACAAAAAGATTTTCATGTTTGAGGCTCCAAAGTCCCAGGTTCAAACCCTGGATTCAGCAGCGCTCTGGTCTCTGAACCTTTCTCTGTGTTTTTCTACACACACACACACACACACACACACACACACACACACACTACGGTGGTCAGTAATAAAATAAATTTCTAAAAAGCACTAATTCCAGGGGCCATCTGTGAGGGCACCTGATTTGCTCTGTGCAGATACAGGCCCCTCACACACGAGTGCCAGGGTGCTGTGATGTCTCTCCGTGTCGATCTGAAAAAATACCTGACCTGGAGTGCTGAAGCCCCAGTGATGATAGAAAATGCCGTGTAAAGGGCAGGGTAGATAGCACAGGGGTTATGCAAAGAGATTCCCACGCCTAAGGCTCAGAGAGCTTCCAGGTTCCATCCCCAGCACCACCATAAGCCAGAGATGAGAGTGGTCTGGGGGAAAAAAATACTGCTCTAAAAAGTTCCAGGAAGAGGGGCCACTGGCAGATTACCAGATTGGAAGGGTCTAGGTCATCCTTGTCCTTAGTCTTGCCTGTAACAGGACACTCCACATACTCGTAGGCGCGTTCTTGGTGGGCAGGCACAGAGTAGGTTTTGTGCTCACTGGCTGAGTCAGATGCCACTGGACAGCCTGCAACAAACCAAGCATAGAAACAGTGTCACGATCTTAGGTGGCAATGGTGGTAGCTGCTACTCTCTGAGCTTCGAGATGCCACCCCAGGGTGACAAGAAGAAGGATGGCAGAAGGACGGCCAAGAAAGACAGAGATCCAGGAACAAATCTGAGGGGAAGGCCAGAAAGAAGTGGTCCAAGGCAGAGCTGGAGACAAGCTAATAACCTGGTTTTGTGTGATAAAGTCACGACTGACAAGCTGTGCAAGTCAGTCCCCCACTGGAAGCTCACAAGCCCTGCTGCTGTCTCTTTGGTTCCCTGGCCCAGGCTGCCCCTCAGAAGCTCCTCGGGAAAGGGCTTATTAAGTTCAAGGAATTTTCACCAGAAACAACAAGGCTGGAGATACCCCAGCTGATGGTGAAGATGCATGAACAGAATCCGCGCCTACTGTACATGTGCATAAAACTTCATTAAAAAACAAATTGCAGGGCTGGGTGGTGGTACCCCTGGTTGAGCGCACCTTACAGTGCGCAAGGACCCGGCTTTGAGCCCCCAGTCCCCCCCTGCAGGAGGAAAGCTTTGTGAGTGGTGAAGCAGGGCTACACGTGCCTCTCTGCTTCTCCCTCTCCATCACCCCTTCCCTCTTGATTTCTGGCTGTCTCTATCCAATAAGTAAAGATAATACAAAAACAAAACAAACAAAACTAGCGTCACCCCCAAAGCTGGACATCTGCTGTCCCAACTTGGGCCTGGGAAAGCTGAATCTCTGACCAGTGAGCACCACTACGGGCCAAGGTCAGTCTCCACTGCTCTGGACAGCCATTTGCTACGTACTAGCTAACATTCTAATACCCTATAGACAGAGCAGCAACGGTTTCTCTATAGTGGCTGCCCCTGAAATAGAAATGGGCGCCACTCGCTGTGCCCTACCCCCATTGGAAGCGCCTCTATGCTGGCAGGGAAGGAATGTGCTTATTTCTCAGGCCCTGGCTTTAGTGCTTGGCCCAGGTAAGCAGCACAAGTAGGGCCCAGGCTGTGGATGGTAGCAAGCGTGGGGCCCCAGACGCTGGCCTAAGGTACAGGAGAGCCACAGCCCATGACCCAGAAAGGCAGTGAGCTGCTGGGGCGGTGGAAGCCTTGTCTCTGGCAGCAGCAATGACACGAGGAAGACAGTGCTGGATGCTGCCAAGAAAGGCACCTTTCCTTAGCCCAAGCCCTCCTCACTCCGTGGCAAAGGGAAACCAGCTCTACCCTCTCTTACCTACCACCCACAGTGCCCGTTCCAGCTGGGTGTTAGGAAGAAAACACAGTTCACCTTTTCCACATTCTACAGCCGGCAGCCCCTCCAGTCTCCTACGAGCATCCACACACTGGACTAGTGCAAATAATGTTGACTGTCAGTGCTTCTGGCCACAGAAGCGAAGTCACTGGATGGCCCTGTGCTCTCCTCAGGGGCTCTCAGAACAGAAGCACACCTGTTTTCCCCCCACTCGGTCTTGATTCTTCCAGTAGGGAAGGGCAGAGTACGGTGGGGCCTTGTTCAAGGTCACCAAGTTTCCATCAGCCACTTACTAGTTGTGGGGTTTCTAAGTCACCTTAAATATAAAGCAGGGAGAAAACCCTCAGGGCTACGAAGGTGGGAACTCTATCGGGTGACGGGTTTTTTTTTTTTTTTTTTTTGTCTGTTCCAGATACTGTCCTCCCAGCGCAAAAGCAAAAAAGCACTAGCCACCAGTGCTGGGCACCGAGTGGGCAGGCAAAGGAAACCCCTCATCTGCGATGGGATGGGTGGCAGCTTCTAAGAGTGACTTGTCTGCAAGCATCTCTCTCAAGTAGGGGCATAAGGGCTGACTCCAGACCTAGGCGCCTCCAGCGCACACCCACGGCGTCTTCCGATTCTTTCATCATCTCGCCGGGCTCTTCTGTTTCTCCTTTCTGGACAAAGGCGACATTACCTTTCCTCTCCTCGGAGTGCATGGGGCATCCTGAAGGCGGGGCTGCACTCGGGGTCTCCACTGCCACAGCCGGGGAGGATGCAGACAGGCCCATGCTTACAAGCACACTGTCTGATCGAGACGCTCCTGACCCTTCACCTGCCGGCAGAGACATAGGTCAAGGCTGGTGCCTGGGCTGCTGTCCCTTGTGCCACCTCCTCCCCCATCCCAGCGGAGGCTCACGGGGGCGGGGGGGCTATTGTCCCATCTTTTCGGGGAGCGTCGAGGGTGAAACTTACAGGTGAAACTTCGAGGGTGCGGCTCTGGGGGAGAGAGGGAAGCACGTCGCAGAGACGGGGTGCAGGATGGGAGAAAAGGGTGCTGGGAAGGTGAGCGAGGAGGAGAGGGCAGGAGAGGGGAGGCCCACTGGGTCCAGACTCCACCCCCGGTCCTGGAGGCAGGGGAAGAATCGCGCGGAAAGGGGCTTCGGACCAGGGAGAGAGGAAGGACGGCGGAGGGCAAAGCGCAGCCCAAAGCCTCCCAGCCCCGCCCCCGACCGGCGCAGGACCCCACAGCCGCCCACTTTAGTCGGCCAGCGCCGCACACCGCGGTCCGGTGCCTGCTGCTCAGGGCGGCCGCCCCGCCTCCGACTGCCGCCGAGCGCCCAGAGCCGCCGCCGCCGCAGCAACAGCTTGCCCCTCTTCGGTCACCCCTGTCGCCGGGATCACTGCCGGCGCGCTCCCGCTACGACTTCCTGTTTCGAAGGCGGGACTTCCTGGCGCGCGGGTGCAGGGCCGCCGGAAGGAGGGGGGCCCGTCAATCACGTAGCCGCGGGCCCCCATATCAGCCAATAAGCGCTCGGCCGGCTCCCGGACCCCGCCCCGCCCCGCCCCGCCCCGCCCCGCCCCGCCCCCCAGCGTGCGGAGCGCTCCGCGTGCTCCCGAGAGGTGCCGGCAGCGACGCTCCCGCGCCGGGCTCCTTTCCGCTGCGGCCGGGGTGCGCCGGAGGCCCCGTTGCCCCCGTTTTCTCTTGCACTTCGTACTCCGGCGGGTTTAGCCGTAGTAATGACTTCGGCAACGGCAGTCGGAGGCCAGCCCAGCCCCACACACATGAACCTAGCCGGGCCAGGCGCCCCAGGCCTTAGCTGAGTGTGCGAACTGGAAGGCGTGTAGTCTCACTTACCACGAACAGCAACGCAGGATGTCCTTTCGATGGCACTGCGGGTCCTGGCGATAGTAGCCCCACAGCGGCCCCTCATGTCCGCAGGTTCCAGAAGCCCCTGAGCTAACCGGGGACACTCGGGCCCCTTGGAGAGAATGGTGGTGTCCTCGGAGGGAGAGCCAGCCGGCACACGCCGCCCCTCGCCCGTATACTTGGCATCCTCTCCAGAGTAGTTATGAGAGTGATTCCAGTGTAAGTGCTGTGCAAATCGTTGTTAGGTGTCATGGGGTGTTTAGGGGATGATGAGTAGAAAAGGCAGGGCTGTGAGTGTGGAGTGCACAGAACAAGCTTTCCATTCCAGTTAGTGTAGTCCCTGTAAGGGGATCCCGCAGATCCAGGGGGTGACTGTTGGTGACGCAAAAGGAAACCACAGAGAAGTCTTGCCACTGACCCTCCTTTCTGAGTAGCATTCTCAAAATGCTATTCCCCACGCCCTTACAATTAAAGTGATTACATCTATTGATAGTTAGTTCAAGGGTCAGTGAAGAAGCTGAGTCAGCCTCGGGGTAGGGCCCTCCTCAAGCAAATAAACAAATAATTTGCATCCTGCTACAGAGGCGTGAGATCCTGCAAGGATAGGGAGGTCCAGGCCCCTAAGGACAAGGAGGAAACGGAAGGGTTTCAGATCAACTTGGGATCACTTCACCACCCAACCACTCCTGCTGTTATTCTTAGCAGCTGTTCAGGAGAACAGACTTGCACAAACCTCAGAGACATGGCTGTTCTGACAAATCTTATCATTAAGGCTTACTGAGGCCCCCCCAAAAGCAGAGAACTTTGAGGTTGAGTTTTGAATAAACCGTGGTTTCGTGCTTATCTTAAGCTTATGCAGATATTTATTATACTCAATGCATGTGTGTGTGTGTGTCCCTTCCACTAGAATTTAGTATACGCCAACTTGCCTCCTTTCCCTGTCTAGTTTATAACCTCCAGTCAGCTTTGCAGAGCTCTCCTGTGTAGGTAGCTCCCTCATCCCCCCCCCCCCCCCCCCCCCGCTGCTACTACCCTCTTGTAGACTGTTGAGAAGGACCCAGCCTGGCAAACTGGTGGGACCTCTGCTTCTTTGACATCAGAGCCTTCCCTGCTCATGGTAGAAACACATTCCTTTCTCAGGTAATGCAGCTCACAAAACGTCTGTGTTCCACCCGCCCACCTGATTTGTAGCAGGGGAATAGAATTCTAGGTTCGTGGGCATTGTCTCCCAGAATTGTGGCTTCATTGCTTCATTGTCTTCTACTTTCCACCATTGCTGTGAAGTCAAATCTTTTCTCCCTTTTTGACAGTGTGGGGGTCCTCTTGCTCATGCAGTGCCACTGCTCCCAGCCTGATTATCACCCCTGTAATTTCAGAGGGAGAGAGCACAGCACCGCTTCATCTGTGGAGCTTCCCCTGGTGCTATTCATGGTACTCCTATGTTGTGCAGAGACTAGAGCCTCGGTCCTGTGCATGGTAAGGGACGTTCTGTATCGGGTCAGCTGTCTCCTAAGTGCCTCCTTTCCTTTCTCTGTATTAGCATCTTCTATTTCTTCTAGTGGCCTGAAAAAGTATGCCTTGTGTAGACCTCTTTGCTTTCATTGACTGCAACTTGATCGGACCATTCATTCTAGAAACTCACATCTTTCATGCCAGGATATTTTCTTTAAAAAAAAAAATGAGTGATTTTGTTGCACTCAGAGGTTCGGGTCCCCATCACACACAAGGAAGTCCAGAGTCACATGCAAGTACAAGAGCCTTTATTAGCAAGCTTTAGCTTGGGTCCCAAGAGCCTCCGCGCAGGGGAAGTCTTGAGGCCCCGAACAGTTTCCAGCTCAGCTTTTTTATAGTTAGCACAGGGTGGGTACAGGTGGGGATGTTTACACGGAACAAGGAACAGCTGGTTTCGGGTCAGCGGCTGTTCTTATTTACCTCCTCATCCCCCCCCCCCTTGTCTTTTGCAATTTTTAGGGCCCAATCATGGGCCAGTCTCTGTTTCTGCAAGGGGCTGGTCACCAGGAGAGAAAGAGTCTGCAGTCAGGAGCGGAGCAACCAGAGCTTGAGCGGGTGTTTGGGGACAGACTCGAGTCGCCATCTGGTCTTGACCTCTCCCGCCTCGGCTGCACGGACGTGGGAGTGGTGGATCCATGGGCCGACGCCGTCCACCTTCAGGGCCGTGAGGATAAAGAGGCAAGTAGGTCCTGATCATTAATTTCAGCGAGCAAGTCTGATCTCAAGGCTGGGATTATGGAAGGGGGACGACCGAACATGATCTTGAACGGGGTGGCTAGGATGACAGTATAAGGTCTCTTGCATACTTCTCTTTTCTTTCCTACAGTCCCCTGTCTCTCCTGTAATTTCCCAGCTGCTTCCCAGTTCTCTGGTCTCATAATACACTCTTCTTCACAATTGCCCTGTGTCCTTCGCAATTCCTTCTCCCCACAGTTCTTTGCTCTTTCTCACAGTTCTCTAGTTCCATAATTTCTGTCTTCCCCACTACTTGGGATTGTACTGAATCGGTGTTTAAGAACTGAAATATAACTGACATCTTCTATCGGTGCCAGGTACACAGCGTCACAGTTTAACGTCCGTACATTCTGGGATAGGATCACAGTGAAAGTCTCCCGAGTACCCATTACCGTGCGGGGTTATGTTTGGTTTTGTGTTTGTAATGAGAGAGAAACAAAGAGTGTAAAACACCACTCTGCCACCCCCGGCTCCCCACCTGCAGAGGAGTCGCTTCACAGGAGGTGAAGCAGGTCTGCAGGTGTCTGTCTTTCTCTCCCCCTCTCTGTCTTCCCCTCCTCTCTCCATTTCTCTCTGTCCTAGCCAACAATGATGACCTCACTAACAACAATAATATCTACAACAATAAAACAACAAGGGCAACAAAAGAGAGTAAATAAATATAAAAAACAAACAAAAAAAACACCACTCTGCCATCTATGGAGTTCGGCTTGCTTTTTTTCCTTGGTGCTTTCACATGGTGCTGTGCAGCGAACCAGGGGTCTTACATATGCAAGGCTGGCACTCTGTCACTCAGCCAGCTGCGTCTCCAGCCCTTTCCCCCCTGTAACAAGAACTTTTAAGATCTTTCAGAAATAAATGACAGTATTTTAAACTGAATTTTTAAATACCACGCCATAGCTCATATCCTTGTGCGGTCACTAATGTTATAACAGGAAGTATGTACTTCGCTCCCCCCGACCCCCACCCCCGGAACACTGCTCAGCTCTGGCTTCATATGAGTTCTGAGGACTGAACCTGATTGAGTATGTACTTTTTAACACCCTTTACCTAACCCTCCTGCCCCCCCAACACGTCTGACACCCTTCAACCTTTTTCTTCTCTTTTCCTTTCCTTCCCTTTTATTTATTTATTTACCTTTTTATTAGTGATTTCATGATTTACAAAATTACTTAAAGCTCCCACCACCGGAGTTCTGTGTCTCCATTCCCTCCCAAGGTCACAGATATGGGCTGACTTTCTGTCTATACCGACCTGTCTCTGTCCACAGTCTCTGCCCGTTGTTTTCTGGGTTCCTGCCTTCACTTCCCTTCTAAGTCGCACCTACACCTTTTACTACCTGCCGGGTGTCGGTTTAGAGAAACGGTGCCTGGCTTCCTCTGGTGTTTTCCATAGTTACCTCCCTTTCAGTGATGGGATAAAAACAAGTTTCCTGGTGACAAGTGCTTTGAGTCCTGGTGGAAGTGGAGTTCAGATCCCTCTGGTCTTTTTCTCCTGTCCTTTACCCCTCTGGGAGTGTGGACCAAAGATCTTTTTGGGGTGCAGAAGGGGGGAGTTCTGTCTTCTGTAACTGCTTCTCCACTGGGTATGAATGTTGACAGTTCGAGCCATAACCCCAGCCTGTTTCTCTTTCGGTAGTGGGGTAGGACTCTGGAGCGGTGAGGTTCCAGGAAGCACTAGTGAGGTTGTCTGTCCAGGGAAGTCAGCATGGAATCAGAGTAGCATCTGTAACTTGGTGGCTACAAGGCAGTGAGATGTAAAGCAGGACAAAATGATTGATAAACAGGAACCAAAAGGTAGAGCTGATGACAACAGGGATTTTAGGGTGGAAAGAAGCTACGAAGTCTGTTTTAGGTATGCTCCAAGGGGCCCATGACTTTAGTAATCATTGCTTGAGTTTGATAGTTAACATGGAGGCGGACTAGTAATGTAAAGCTTTTCTTTCCTTCCATATTTACCAGTAGTCTCTGACTTTAGATGGATGTCCCTGATAACAAGTCAGTACCCGGCTAGCCAACTGAAAAAGAGCGCTGTCTCCCTAGCAGTCTTGTTTGCTTTTGTAAGCATTGTGAATTTAAAAAGTGGGGAGAAGAGAAGTAAAACTGGCGGGGGACTTGAGGTGGTGAGATCTGAGTGGCTGTAGGGGAAGGAGGGAAGGCTCTGTTAAGTGGCTCGGGGTGGGCTTGAAGACTTAAAGCCAGAAAAGTCAAGTTAACAGACCATTCTCTGCCGTCACCACAGCAAACACAGGTTTTCAAGAAACATGCTTTGGGGGATATAAAAGTTCATCTTTTAACTCTTAATTCCTAGTAGGTACAGATGTTTGTGGTATCATTTTATTGCATCGTCTCCTTATGTAATAAAAAACCCAAAGGTAGACAGGGTCTGAATGTCGAGTTATTGGTACAAATACTTCGAAGATAACAGTCCAAATGCTGCAGAGGGTTTTGGATTTTTCATCTTTCTCTTTCTCTTTATACAGTGTGAGATATAAGACAGGAGATAAACTGTTAACATAAATGCTAAAATATGCTAACCTTGTGTGTCTGCTCTGGGGGCACTCTGCTGATCTGCCCAAGGCCCTTGGCTGCATTGCCTGGATGTTGGCGTCACAAGAAGAGGCGGCCACTGCCATTGGAAGCCTGCTACTGGAGGTTATCTGAGGAGATGACTTTGTTCCCAAATCTCTCTCTTGTCACCTGTTATAACTTGGTTCTTCAGAGCAGCATAAGCAATAAGAGATCTGTCGGTCAGTCTGCCTATCTGATCTGCTTACCTATCAATTCATCCATTCACCCGTGACTTGCTTTATTTTAAGGAATTGGTTCATATCATTCAGACTGCCATGTCTGAAATTCACAACGCAGGCCAGCAGACCGGAGCCTCAGCGGAGTTGACCTTGGGGCCTTGAACCTGGCATCTGTAGGGTCGACCAGGGGCCAAACACTTCCTGTGTTCTGGTCGCATGGGGATATGGAGCCAGCCCTGTTGTTCACCACCTCACCGACTCCAGGTAGTGAGACAGACACGCCCTGAGATGATTATACTTACGAGGCTAATCTCACAGCAGCCTATGACACGGTCTGGCACTGTGGCCTCCTAGTCAAGATCTCAAGATGCCTGCCTCCATGGGTGGCCAACACTATATCGTTTCTTCTCCAAAACAGAAGATTCCGGGTGCATCTGGGTGACAAGTCTAGCAGATAGAGACTTGTCTCAAGTGGCCTCCCCCAGGGCTCTGTTCTGGCTCCTACGCTATTTAATATTTACATCAATGACCTCCTAGAAACTTCTTCAAGGAAGTTCATCTACGCCGATGACATCTGCTGTGCAACTCAGGCATCAAAGTTCGACATCCTCGAGGAAACACTCACGAAAGACATGTCTCTGATATCTGATTACTGTAAAAAAAATGGCGACTAATCCCTAGCACTGCAAAAACGGTATCATCTGTTTTTCATCTACACCATGCCTCGGCCTCGCGTGAGCTTAATGTACAGCTTGGCGATACGAGAATCCGGCATGAAGCCCAGCCAGTCTATCTTGGCGTTACTCTCGATCGCACTCTGTCATTTCACGAACATCACATAAAAACTGCAGCAAAGGTGGGCGCGAGGAATAACATCATTGCAAGACTGGCCAGCTCCTCATGGGGCGCGAGCGCTTCCACACTACAATCATCCTCTCTGGCATTATGCTATTCCACTGCAGAATACTGTGCCCCAGGATGGTTCCGTAGCCCCCATGTCCACTTGGTCGATTCCAAATTATATTCCTCCATGAGGATCATTTCTGGAACCATCCGTTCCACCCCGGTTCCATGGCTGCCAGTTCTTAGCGACATCGCCCCGCCAGATATTCGTCGGGATGCAGCATCATCTAAGTTCATTTCCCACGTCTACGCTCGACCGGACCTGCCAATATACGTGGATATCTTCGCCCACCCTGTCCAACGCTTGACGTCTCGTCACCCAATCTGGTCCCCTACGCCTACACTGAACTTCTCTGTTCCAGACTCTTGGAAACAGAGTTGGCAGTCAGCTGAGGTCAAGAACAAACACCTCATCACAGACCCCTGCGAGCGTCCACCCGGCTTTGACCTAGCACGTTATGATCGGGCCCTTCTCAATCGCTATGGAACAGGCCATGGCCGGTGCGCCGCTATGTTCCATCGCTGGGGAGCCAGAGACGACCCGAACTGCCCCTGCGGCTCCAGACAGACAATGACCCACATAGTCAACGACTGCCACCTCTCCAGATTCAAAGGAGGTCTCGAAACTTTACATCAGGCTCAACCTGATGTTGTTGACTGGCTACGGAAGAAGGGCAAACGCTAGAAGAAGAACCGAGGCTAATAATCTACAGATACTGTGGGAGTAGCAAGAAAATACAGTCGCCATGGCCTCTGAATTGGCCATTTTAAGCTCTTGGAGTGGGATTCAGTGCACTCTCAGTATTTTGTGACCACCACCACCGCAGATGTACCTCTGAGGCTGAGCAGGGCCCGTCCTAGTGCGGCAGACACTGCAGGGTACTGGAAGGCACTCTTCTCTGCCTGTTTATATGCTAGTGATTAGCAGACACAGTCTTTTCTTTCACCAAGGGGCTGGCACATATCTGTAGATAAAATATTCCTTTCTGTTCTTGTTTACTTGTTGCACACTGCTCCACTAACTAACCCCTGACTCACAATTTAGACTTTAAAAAAAAAATTACAGACAGTACTGCAATGAGTACTGTTGTGCTACCTGTCGTTCCTGGCCTGTGTGAGCAGATCTGGAACACCTGAAACAGAGAGAGCTGGGTCAAGAGGAATTGGCTTTTGTCTTGATGGACCTCTCCTTTTTTTATTTAGTTTCCCTTTTGTTGCCCTTGTTGTTTTTTAATTTTTATTGTTGTTACAGTTATTATTGATGTCCTTGTTGTTAGATAGGACAGAGAGAAATGGAGAGAGGAGGGGAAGACAGAGAGGGGGAGAGAAAGCCAGATACTTGCAGACCTGCTTCACCGCCCGTGAAGTGACTCCCCTGCAGGTGGGGAGCCGGGGGCTCGAACCGGGCTCCTTCCGCCGGTCCTTGAGCTTCGCGCCACGTGTGCTTAACCACTGCGCTACCGCCCAACTCCCTTGATGGACCTTTCCAAATGACCTTCAGTTGTTGGCTGTGCCAGTTCGCACCTCCCTCTAGGAAGGGGCTAGACAGCACGTTTGCCTGCACTCTCACCAGCGTGGGATACTGTCCTTTTGGTTATTGATTTTAGGACCTCTTTACATGGCAAGGAAATTCACTCTTTTTCTAAAGTCTGAGCTTAATAATCTGCTTGGGCTGCCATAGCAGGATGTCACACACTGGGGAGTTTAAGCATCAGACATTTATTTTCTCACAGTCTGGAGACTAGAAGTACAAGGTCAAGATGATGTCAGGGTTGATTTCTGACAAGATTGGGTGTGTTTAGGGTGGTATGGCCATAGACAAGGTTGATTTCTGGCGACACTCTCTTCTAGGTTTGTTTGTGGTGTAGAGAAAGTCACACTTAGGTGTGACAATTGACTCTACAATAATGAGCTGGAATTGGTGTTTGGTTTTGGGGTGTTTTTTTTAATCTATTGTTTTTCTTTTTTCTTGTGAGTGTTGCTCTGAGCAATTTTTATACACTTTAGTTTTATCGTATTTTATACTTCTGGATATTGTGACATAATTAGAAATTCTTTAAGTCCTAAAGAAATTCTTCCAAGTTTTTTAAAAAAGTGTGCGTGTGTGTTACCAAAACAGTGCTCAGCTCTGGTTCCTAGTGGTGTGGGTTTTGAACCTGGGACTTTAGGGCCTCAGACATGAAGGTCTCTTTGCATAACCACTATGCTCTCTACCTCCGCCCTTTAAAATGTTTCCTTTTTATTGTCTACTACTGATATGTTTAGATTTTATCCTGATATGAGGAATGTGGTACGGCTTCCATTTCTTTCTCTCTTTGTTTCCAATAGTTACATAATTTTTCCAGGATTCTTTCTCCGGAACACACACATAGATCTGCGGTGCCTCCTTACTGTTTTTTCACTGCATTCCCACATGCACTTGGCAGTCTGCGAGCTTTCACTCTGACCACTGTTGTGTTCCTGAATGCGCCGGTATCACAGCGGCCCAAGCATCAGTCGTTTGGCGAACCACTCATCTCTTAATACTCTTTCACAGTTCCCAGTTATTCTTGTCAACTGAGGTATAGTCGGTATGTGCTATTCTGTCAGTTTTATCTATATAACGTGATTCTGCATTTGTACATATTACCAGATAGTCACCAGTGTCGGTCTAGATAACGCCCGTTGCCACATGTGCTTACCAAAAATGCTATTTTTCTTGTGGTGATAACTTTAAAGATCTGTTGTCTTAGCCCATTTCAAACATGGAGCTATTGCTAGCTGCGCTCACTGTGCTGGCAGTATGTGCCCAGGTCTTGTTGATTTCACACGGGAGTTTACACTTGCTGACACCCTGCATCCATTCCACCCATCCGCACAGATAGCAACTACCTGTTCTCTTTGTCTATGGCATTCGAGTTTTTAGACTGTATAGCTAAGTGGGAGCTTCTGACATCCTTGTTTCTCTGTCTTAGCTCTTTGGCTCAATGCCCTCCAGGCCCATCCATGGTGTTGCGCATGGCAGGATCTCCGTTGTCTGTAGCAGAATAATGTTTGCATGCTCGTGTGTGTGCGTGCGTGTGCGTACGTGTGCGTGCGCGTGTGTGCGTGTGCGCGCGCGCACACGTGTGTTCTTTATCCATTCACCTACCTATCTGTGGACACAGATTATGTCCATGCCTCAGCTATTATAAACAGTCCTGCTGTGAACGTGGGAGTACAAATGCCTTTTTGAGTTAGTGTTTGTGTTTCCTTCAGGTAAATAGTCAGAAGTGAACTTGCTGGCTCATGTGGTGGTGGAGGCTTTGGTTTTCAGAGGGCCCTCTAGCCTGTCTTCTGGAGGGGCAGGCAAGCCGCCGTTCTCGCCACTACGGCTCTGTCTTCACCCCTTCCCCGCCAACTCTTGTTAGTTCTTATTAATGGTCATGATGTGACTGCACCAGAAGATGGAAACCCAGATCCTCTGAATTGGCAAACAAGCTCAGGGTGGTCGGGGGAGTCTCTCCCACAGTGGGTTTTGCAGTGTGACAGGAAGGCGCCCTGGTTAGGGTTAGTGAGACCTGCAGGACAGGGACCCTGGGACCTACCAGCAGCTATTGGCCCATCACCAAGGTGTCTCCACACAATCTTAAGTGTGAGAATTAAAAAAGAAAAAATCCAAACTTAGTTGGAAGAACTGTGACTGAAATCTCAGAGATAAGCCCCAAACCGGAAGACTTAAGAACCTGCCACTGGGGGGCGATGGAAGTTCAGAAACAGCCCTCCAAGTCCCCAAGGCAGCAGAGCACTTGACTGGTTTATTTATCCAGAGCTGGGATTTGGACATGGGAACCGCCAGGCTCAGGGGAACTTCCGCATGGGGGCACAGTCCTGGGAAAAACCTAGCAAAGGTGGGATTAGCAGCTTGGCCGCCGCCGTGGCTGCCACCTTTAATGTGAAGCGCGCTCTTTGGAGGGAGCCAAGTTCAGCTGCAAATGAGTAAGCTGACCAAAAAGGGGACTGATTGGTCACTACGCACACCGAGTACAAGGAAGGTGCTATTTGGATGGGAGTTTGGGCTGGTGTCAGTGGGCCTCCTCGGACAGAGCCTTTGCATGTCTCCTTTCTGGTCACCTCCACCAGGCTTGGGGTTGGGGGCCAGTTGTCTCTGTTGAGTATGATCCACGGTGGGGGTCTGGCCACTAAGCCAGTTTGCTCTTTCCTTCCTCAAGGTTGACACTATCAAAGTATCCCCAACACAGCTATGCTTGTCCTGCTTCCCTGCAAGAGGGGCAGCAGAGGAAGGGGAGACTGGAGGAAGCCAGTCCACAGTGCAGGTGGAAATACACCCAAGAAAGCCGTCACACCCCTTGTCGCAGGGGCTTCCAGTGTCAAAAGCCCAGTGTCTAGCCCAGCAGAGGGGTGACTGGGAAGCTGTAGCTAGGATGGGGATTCGTGGACCCTGAAGTTCAGTGCCCTGCGCCTTCTGGAAGTTCCTGGCGCCTGTTTGCAAGGACATACAGACTCTGGAAGAATGTTAAATTAGTGAGGGTGTCTTGGATTTTGAGTGAAAATCCCAACTTGGAAAGTTAAACAGAAAAAAGAACTTACTGGCTCACATCCCTAGCAAGTTCCGGGCTGGGTAAGGCCTCAGGAGGGGCTGGGCCTAGGGGCTCAGCCCAGGGCCCTTCTATGCGGCGCCTCTCAACCGCCTTGTGGAAGTTCTGGAGAATGAGCACAGGGTGGGTTTTGTTCTCCACCTGAGTTCAGTCTCTGTGTCTAGGGAGGGGGCGGCAGCATGATGTGCAGGGGCACTCGGGATGGAAGAGAGGATTTCTTGCATAAGATACGTGGCAGGGAGCGCCGTGAGCCAAGTCAGGGCAGAGAGCCCTCAGCCAGTGGTCGCCTGAGTCCCAAGGACACTTTGGCCGCCTCAACTTCTACCGGAGGCCTAATGAGAAGGTTCTGGATTCTTGTGTACATAATCATGGCAATGTCTCAACTAATCCGGAGAGGATCTCAGAATGGTTTCTGTTGACAGATGTCTCTATAAAAAGGAACCCCACTTGCAATCAGCACAGTCAGGAAAGAAGCATGAGTTCAGGTAGAATTCAGAAAAGGGGACGCACTGCCAAATAAAGAAAAGGGCGCACGGTGTTTGGGACTAACGGTTCCCGGGGTCTCCCTGGAAGCCCCTTAAGGTCTCATAATTATTTGCAAGACTCCCTTAAATCCAGGAATCTGCTTTCTATGTAAATCCTAGTCATACAAAACACATGCCCTGGCACAAGACATAAACCGAAGCCAAATCAAATGTTCAGAAACTGAGGGCTTGCGGGAGCCACGAGCACACAGTGGTAAGGTGTGCATGGTGACAGCAAGACACTGGCTCTGGGCCGGAGTGACACAGTCTGCAAGGATGCAGAAGGCTGGGAGCCCCATGGGGGAGAGGGGGCTAGGCCAACACCCGAGCCCTGCGGCAGGGTCTCTGGAAAGAAATCTTCTCTAGGCACCTTCCTGACTGCTGTGAGTATGGGGGTCACTCCCTGCATCAGCCTCTGCTAGCCCAGTGATGAAACAGCAAGAATATCAAACTCTGGAGTTGCACCCTCGAAAATGATGAGAAAAAATCACCTCTGCTCTGTAGGCCTCATGGTCTGCGGAGTGTCACTACGGCAGCCTCCTGCAGACTAGTGCAGTGGCCCGTTACTTGACTGAAGAGGGCTCTTGCAGCCTTTAATCTGTCTTTTCTCCTTTCTTCCTTTCTCCCTCTGTCCTTCCTGCTCCCCACACTCCCCTCTTTCCTCCCTTGCTTTTAAAAACTCTTCGCATCTCTCAAATGGAGGTAAAAACATCTGTCCTGCTTATCTAACAAACAGTTTGTGAGGATTAACTGAAATAGAAAGCATAAGGTTCGTTAGAGGTTAGAGTGCAGATGCTTGTTGAGATCTTACTCTTGAAGCTCTACCACCTCTATTTGCAGATGGAAACTTCCACATGGGACTGAAAATCTGGGCCCAAATGTGGAGGTCTTTCCCCCTCCGAACCAGGGTATTCAGTCTCTGGAGAAGTGCCAGTGTTTATCTGTGGGGTTGCCTTCCTGTTTAGAGAGGCAGAGGAGCCGCCGGGAGGCTGGGGGGAGAAAGCGCAATAAAAGGATCAAGCTCTCTCTCCTCTAAGCAGCGTGTTTCCTTTGCTTGCTGGGGGCGATGGTGTCATTCCCTGCATTAGGTAACCACAGACAGGGCTGCTGTGTGAGGTGTGCGCGGTGAGAGCTGGACTGAGGGGCCAGGCAAGGACAGACGAAGCCTCTTCCTTCCAGCTTATAGTCGTGTGTGCTTCCTGTGCATGCACAAGTGGAGGCTGGCATCAGGATGGAGCCAGTGGGTGATGGATGGCAGGCCTACTCCCTGCAGAGTCTGGGGGCAGCAGTGCCAGACTCAGGACTGGCTGCAACCAAAGAGGCAGCCTTCCTGGCCCTTCGCCACCCCGAGGCCTGCCGGCTCTGCATTTCTCGCTCGCGCGTTGACTGAGATGATGGCAGCCCACTGGTTGTCAGACTGTGCTCTGCCCTTGTGGCCCGCCCACTGCTATGCCAAGTTGCGTATATAACGTACTGAATTTGAGAGCTGTCTGAGATGTATGGGCAAGTTGGGAAGACATAGGAAGAGTTCCCTGGCAGGCACTCAATCTGTTCCACTCCCAGCACCTTCTATTAGTGAGACGCTTTTCTTCACCTGCTCTTTGCTGACTTTTGCCACACGTCCTTTCTGTTCCTTCCAGGAAACCATACTGAAGTTGAGTATTTCATCTTCTGGGTCTCCTGGCTAAAGCTCTGTTCTGGTTGACCTTGATCTTCAGGCTTGCTGCTGAGGTATGTTGCAGGTGTCCCTCAGATGGTGCGATTCATGGGTTCCTATTCGTGTGGCTGACTTGGAGGAGTGGGCTTGATTCACCATGTCATCATTACACGTGAAAGCACTGAGGCACAGAGAGGTTGAGGAATTTCCCCCAAGTCACACAGGCAGCGTGTGACAGAAGCACCGAAGGAAGTCAGGATGGCCATGCTTTCATGCACTCACTGACTTTGCCTCTCTGCCCCCGTCCGCTGACTTCCAGACCAGGAAATCGCCCCTCCAGGTCTCCCAGGGGGACATTTCCTTATGTTCTTGCATACAGTTCTAAGCAACCTTCCGGAAGTGTCTCACTTGGCTGAGGGTAGTTAGACCATCAGTCAGTCCTTCGCAGAGCTGCCTTTGAGCTTCAGTGACTTCCTTCATAGGGCAGCCGGGACTCCAGCAAGAATCTCAGGAGGCAGGCGTTAAAGAACCTGTGTTGCTAGGCCTGGCTCTCACTCTCCATACAGGACCGCCACAGGTACATGGCCCTGGGGCAGTGACCTTCTAACCGGGTTTGCCCAGAATGGACCAGTTCTTGGAGTATAGGGCTTCCATGTTGAAACTAAAACCAGTCACTTCAGACTTTCTGTGACTGAGAGCCAGGAACCAGTCACTTTATAGTTTGAGAACTGCGGACCCAAAGCAACATTGTCTGACAAGAGTCTGTGACTGCCATTTTCTACAGACACATTTTAGGAAGGAAGTGAAAAGAAAAATATAAAAGTTAAGAATATATGAGCCTGAACACAACACATCTGACAGTTTTTCATCTTAACCTGTAATTAGTATAAATAGTTAGCAGTGATACATTATACAGATATGTTTTTGTGTGTGTGTGTGTGTCTGGTCTTTGAAATTTGGTGTGAATTTTGCAGTTAGAGCACTTCTCAGTTCAGACACTAAATTCTCCTCAGATCTATGTTTAAATTCTTTTTTATTGTTGTTGACTTAATAATGGATGACAAGATTGTCGGATAAGAGGGGTACAATTCCACACAGTTCGTACCACCAGAGTTCCACATCCCATCCCCTCCATTGGAAGGTTCCCCGTTCTTTGTTCCCATGGGAGCACGGACCCAGAATCATTATGGGGAGCAGACGGTGGAAGGTTATCTTTCCCTGGTGGGACAGGGCTCTGGGGAGGTAGGGCCCTAGGACACGTTGGCGAGGTCGTCTGCCCAAGGAAGTCAGGTTGGCATCATGGCAGCATCTGCAACTTGGTGGCTAAAAAGCATTAAGATATAAAGCAGAACAAATTGTTTAATAATCAGGAACCTAAAGGTAAAAATAGAACAGATGAGATTTGGGAGTCTCCATTTTGGAAAAAGCTAGTAGGTCTGTTTTAGCTGTATTCCAAGGCGTCCATGACTTTACTAACTTTTGCCTGATCCCGACAGCTAGCATGCAGATGGGCCAAATGGTATTGTTTGGGGAGATGGTGTCATAGTTGGAAAAAGGATCCGAAAGCTGGATCAGGACAGAGAGTAGCTCCCAAATATGAGAAAAGTATATAAATACCATTAACTGTAGGCTCCATTAATCCCACCTGGGGCCCATGTCTGTTTGTATTCGGGACAGGAGTCTGTGTAACCTCTACATCCCTTTATGTCTGAGCTCGCATTCCATGGTCACAGCTAGGACCATTCTAGGCTGCCTTCATTGTAGGACCAGTCTTCCTTGAGTGGTGGAGTATGTTGGCCCAGCCTCCCTTCCGACAGTGGACCAGTCCCTACCATTGTTGTTCCACATGGAGGGCAAGGTCCTGTAGAGGCCCCCAAGAGGGTTTATGATGTTGTTCCTGAGGGAGATGACCAGTGATGGTGGAGAGAGGGATCTGTCAGAGGTCTGGGCCCATCATATCTAAGTGGGAATCCCAGGATCCCCTGACGAGGGCCCTGGATGATGAACTGGCTTGGTAGTGACCAAAAGGGCCTTCATTAAAGTGTGCCAGTCTCTTGCCCTAATCCAGATTTTGTAGTCCTTACTGTATCTGACATGGTTGGATTTAGAGTGACTGAGGGAAGTGAAGTAGGAAGTAGGTGAGGAGAGGAGGTGTTGAAATTCTTATTCCAAAGCTGTTGCAAAGATACTTATAAATTTTACAGTAACTGAATGGGGTATTAGTTCCTAAATTTACATTTCAACTAGTTGAAATTAAAACGCAGCTTCTCAGTCTCTCTGGTCCCATTTCAGTTGTTAAACGAATGTGGGGGTGGTAGCTCTGGTAATGGGCAGCCCTGGTCTAGGGCAGCACTTCTCCGCCTCTAGTGTGGACTCCCAAATGACTGAGCTGTTTGGTTAGTTTGGAACAACCAAGTCACCACACAGTCTGGCATTGAGACCTTGGCTCCAGTGCAGGTGATCCAGGGAGAAGCCTGAGATTCAGCATTTCTACTGAAGTCCCAGGTGACACCAGTGCGGCAGGACCAGGAGCCGCCGTCTGGTAGCAAGGATGTCATATAACCGTGAGTGAAGCCTCCATCTGCTCTAAGTTCTGCTCAGTGCACAAATGCTAGAAATGTGTGTTTGTGTAACCATATATAAAATGCACAGGCATACCTTCATCCACATGTGTGTGCACATCGGCAGGTGTCTTTATCTGAACTTGTCCAGACACGTAAGCAAGTCCCATAAACGCCAATGCTGCATGCTGCGCGTGTGCACTTACCTTTACTTGACTTGAAACCCTACCAGCTCTCCTCTGGTTCACTGCAACTCAACAGCACTTGGATGGTTAATCTTGGTTTAAGCTTCTATATACATTTACTTGCTATTTTTTATATTTATTTATTTATTTATTTTCCCTTTTGTTGCCCTTGTTGTTTTTCATTGGTGTTGTAGTTATTGTTGTTGTTATTGATATCATCGTTGTTAAATAGGACAGTGAGAAATGGAGAGAGGAGGGGAAGACAGAGATGAGGAGAGAAAGACAGACACCTGCAGACCTGCTTCACCGCTTGTGAAGCGATTCCCCTGCAGGTGGGGTGCTGGGGGCTCGAACCAGGATCCTTACACTGGTCCTTGTGCTTTGCACCACGTGCGCTTAACCCGCTGCGCTACCGCCCGACTCCCTGTTTACTTGCTTTTTAAAAGAAGCACAGTAGGTTCCTGCGCTGGCTTGCGGTGTTTGAAGGCATCACAGTGCGTTTGCTGACGCCAGCCCACTGGTTGTATGCGTGGTGGAGAGCAAGTGCCAGTTCCACTGGGTTCTCTGGTATATGTAAGTGGGAATGTGGTGCCTGGCGTTTGAGCTTCTTCCTACAGGTGTTTTTCCTTTCCCCTTTAGACATCACTGTGTTTTGACATTTAGTCAGTCATTTAATTCAGTTGGTTCCTCTGAACCATAGCTGATTAAACTTTTTCAAGGTTCTGAAAACCTACCAAATATATATATATGTGTGTGTGTATGTATGTATGTATGTATATATATATATATATATATATATATATATATATATATATATATATATGTTAAATAGCATAATAGGAAAACAAAGACTCCTAGGTGGGAGTAGATAGCATGACGGTTATGCAAAGAGACTCTCCTGCCTGAGGCTCTACCATCTCAGTTTCAATCCCCACACCACCATAAACCAGAGCTGAGCAGTCCCCTGGTTAAAAAAAAAAAAAATCCCCAACTAAAACTGACTGTGTTCCCTTTTTGAGGGATTATAAAGTGATAAAAATGACTTGAATATAGATAGCAACTGAAGTCATGGTGAAATAGAAAAAAAATAGCTATACTTCTCCCTTTATTTATGTTGTCTTTAGGGAACACATTTTTCATAGAAAACCGCTCAAAGGAAAATGTGAGGAACATAGCAACTAAAACATGATGAGAATAAGCCACGGAAATTGAAGGAAATAATGAGTGCTAATGATACAGGATGGAGAGGAAATGTGTACTTTAATGCCAGCTTTAATTTTACTTATCTCTTGGTGGCGGTGTGAGATCGGAAACGTTTATTTGTTTTTCTCAGTGGGACAGTGTATGCGCCCTGTGTACAGATATAGAGCTGAGTCATTGTAAGATCTAGCATCATCCATGAAAATGGCTGTTGACTGAAACGCCCGATTCACTGGGCTAGCTAGACCCTGGAAAAATTAAGCTGAATCTTGGTATTAAATGGATGTTCTCCTTGTTCAATTTCTCCTGCTGTAGCTGCATGGTTTCTCTGGTTGAAGTCTGGAGATTATTACAGTTTTTAATTCCCATGGATCGAGCTGCATTTAATATTAACTCATAATAATGACTACATTTTATCACATGCTTAATGTAATGATTGAATTACTTTATTCACATTATTTTCTTTAATGCTCATAACAACTTTATGACGTGGGTATTGCCAGAGTAATTTTGAAATGTTAAAAGCATTAATCTCACACAAGTACAGAATGATAGTATGTTAAAAGTTTACTGGGGGGGGGGAGTCGGGTGGTTGCGCAGTGGGTTAAGCACACGTGGTGCAAAGCGCAAGGACCGGTGGAAAGATCCTGGTTCGAGGATCTTGATGGAAAGATCCTGGTTCGAGCCCCCGGCTCCCCACCTGTGGGGGAGTCACTTCACAGGCAGTGAAGCAGATCTGCAGGTATCTCTCTTTCTCTCCCCCTCTCAGTCTTCCCTCCTCTCTCCATTTCTCTCTGTCCTGTCCAACAACAACAACAATAACTACAACAATAAAAAACAACAAGGGCAACAAAAGGGAATAAATAAATAAATATATAAAAGTGTATTCACCTTATTAATGATGGGAACCATAAAAAGGTTAAGCTGATTTCAGGAACATCTTCAGGAACCTGGTTCTTATAAGTATTTTGTGGGGGAAACAAAACTGATTGGAATGAAGTTTCTAGGATAAATGAAATACGGCTAATATCATACAAAGTAATAAGAAACAACCTTCGAGGATCTTTTTTTCTGCTGAACTGAACTCTATGAGTTCGTATGTAACGTCAGAACACCTGATTTCTGATAAAGTGAAATATAGAAAGTCAGGCACAAGTGCATTCTTGTGGTGAGAAAGTAATTCTTTGGTGGGCAGGTCACTGCCCTAGGAAATAGTTTAAAGGTCGTGCCACACCCCTTTTCACCTTTCTCAAAAGTTTAGTATAATTTTCTTCCTTTCTCTCTTTCTTTCACTCTTTCTTTCTTTCTTTTTTTTTAAATATTTATTTATTTATTCCCTTTTGTTGCCCTTTTTATCGTTGTCACAGTAATTATCATTGTTGTCATTGATGTCTTTGCTATTGGATAGGACAGAGAGAAATGGAGAGAGGGAGGGAACACAGAAAGGGGGAAAGAAAGACAGACACCTGCAGACCTGCTTCACCGCTTGTGAAGCGACTCCCCTGCAGGTGGGGAGCTGGGGGCTTGAAATGGGATCCTTACCTGGTCCTTGCGCTCTGCACCATGTGCGCTTAGCCCACTGCGCTACCACCTGACCCTCCCTCCCTCCCTCCCTCCCTCCCTCCCTCCCTCCCTCCCTCCCTCCCTCCTTCCTTCCTTCCTTCCTTCCTTCCTTCCTTCCTTCCTTCCTTCCTTCCTTCCTTCCTTCCTTTACCAGAACACTGCTCAGCTCTGACTTGTGATGACATTGAACCTGGGGCTTGGAGCCTCAGACTTGAGAGTCTCTTTTCATAACCATTATGCTATCTCCAGCCCCCCATTTGGTGTAATTTTCTTAAGAAAATATTAGTGGCCCAAATTTTATCACTAAGGAAATTGATTTAGGGATGTTAAATAACACAATGATGGAATCATGCATGGTTAAGTGCAGGGCAAATCTAGAACTCGGGTCCTTCCTTCCCACACTTAGACCCACTCTCATGCTAGTTGAAATTCATTTTGACCTGTCCTATAAGTATTTTGTTATTGTGTGTATATGTGTAACACTGCTTAAAATAAATGTGGTCAACATTTGGAACTGAAAAACCTTTATTATATGGCTATTTTTATTATGATAGTGTCATTTGCAATGACATTTGTCTCGTCGATGGTTTGATTTGGTTTTATTTACATTTAGAAACATGCTCACAGTAGAGGAATACTGCATTATCTGCAAATAAGCCAGACCACAACCGGTGGTGGGTAAAAGAGAAGCAAGGTATAGAAAGTTCTGCAGAAGTTCCAAACAAGATCACAAGAGAAAACACGAAGGAGAACCTGGACTCGAGTTGGTGTATTGCACCAAAATAAAAGACTCTGGGGTGGGTGGGTGGCTGGGGAGAGTACAGGTCCTGGAAAAGGATGACAGAGGCCCTAGTGGGGGTTGTATTGTTATGTGGAAAACTGAGAAATGTTATACATGCACAAACTATTGTATTTACTGTCAAATGTAAAACACTACCCCCCCAATAAAGGGGAAACAAAAAAGCAAGTTCTGCCAAAGATAGCCCTACACAGGATATCATCATGGGTTAAGAAAATGAAGGAGGGAGGTTTATTTTGGCATTGGTAGCCTAAAGAGACTGGAAGAGAGAAAGCTGAGAAGGAAAAAATCACAAAGACTGGAGTCAGCTCAGTGCCCACATTTTCTTTTTTTTTTATAATTTTATTAGTGATTTAATATTGATTTACAAAATTACATGTCAACAGGGGTATGATTCCACTCCATTCCCACCACCAGGGTTCTGGATCTTCAGTCGCCCCTCTGCAGGCCTCCACATGGGCCAGCCATCATCTCTACAGCTATCTGTCTACACTTAAACAGAATTGCCCATAATTTTGCTTCCTGATCCAATCCTCTGTTCCCCTCCGAGCCACTCATGACAACATTACTACCTCCATATGTCCCTCTCCTTTTCCTTCTCTCTCTCTGGGTGCTGATGGAGCTAGAGTTCAGGGCCCTCTTATCTTCCTCCTGTCACTTCTCCCCTGCTGGAAGCATGGATCAAGGTTGTTTGGGGGGAGCAAAAGGTAGGAGTTCTGGCTTCTATAATTGCTTCTCTGCCGGGCGTGGTGTTGGCAGGTGGATCCATACCCCCAGCCTGTTTCTATCCTTCTCCAGTGGGCCAGAGCTCTGGAGTAGATGAGGTTCCAAGACACACTGGTGAGGTCATCTGCCCAGAGAAGTCAGGATGACATCATGGTAGTATCTGTAAATCGGTGTCTGGAAGGTGGCAGGACATAAACTGAGACAAAATGGTTAATGATAGACCTACTAGCTTTTTCCAAAATGGAGACCCCCCCAAATCTTCATCTGCAATATTCTGGCCTTGAGGTTCATGATTAGTCAACAGGTTGTTCTGCTTTATGTCTTAACTTTTTCTACCACCAGGTTCCAGAAGCTACCATGATGCCAACTTGACTTCTCTGGGCAGACGACCCCACCAATGTGTCCTGGAACCTCACCTCCCCAGAGCCCTGCCCCACTAGGGAAAGAAAGAGACAAGCTGGGAGTATGAATCAACCTACCGACACCCATGTTCAGCAGGGAAGCAATTACAGAAGCCAGGCTTCTGTACCCCCATAACGACCCTGACTCCATGCTCCCAGAGGGTTAAAGAATAGGGAATCTTTCAAGGGAGGGGATGGGATAGAGAGTTCTGGTGGTAGGAATTGTGTGGAAATATATCCCTCTTATCTTATGGCCTTGTCAGTGTTTCCATTTTATAAATTAAAAAAATCCAGGAATTGGTATCTAAGTATTAAAAAAAAAAAAAAAGGTTAATGAATAGGAACCAAAAAGTAGGAATAGAGCAGATAGGATTAGGGATTTTAGGGGAGAAGAAAGCTAGAAAGTCCATCTTGGGCATGTTCCTGGGAGCACACAATTATGATAGTTTTGCTTGAATTTGATAGCTAGCCTGAAGTTGGATATAAATATTGTTCGAGAAAATGGTGTCAGAGTAAAGAAAAGGGCTAGAAAGTTGGATTAGGGCTGCGAGTAGCTCCCATTCTTGAAAAAAAAAATCTGTGGATACAATGAACTATTTGCTGCCATCCTCCTCACCCAGGACATACATATATATATATATATATATACCACCAGAGTCTGTGTAATCTCTGAGTCCTTGTGGGTCTGAACTGGCAGCTCCTGGTCACATCTGGGCTCACTGCAGGATACACTCATTTTAGGACCAGTATTCCTCGAGTGGCAGGGCAGGGTACCCCCATCTCCCTTCCGAGACTGGGTGCCGACATTTTCAATTGGCAACTATTTGAGTAAACTAAGCCTATGTTCTAAAGGGATGGGTACTGACTCAGAATTCTGAACACTCAACTGCTGTACAACACTCTAAGGCTTTGACGTCTCAAATGTTTTCAGTTTTTGAAATTAATCTGGTTTTGACCTAACTTTATGGTGATACCATTTATAAGTCAGCGTAGATTTTGTGTGGCATCACAGGAAAGCGACTTCTCTGACTAAAGACATAACTCAATTATTATTACTTGACCATAACTCAGTCAGAATTTTAACCTATAACGTTTTAAAATGCGTTGGTCGACTTGTTTTAGAAGACTAAAGGGTAACGTTAAGTAGGTTATAGTAATGTTAAGGGCTGGCAAAATAGGTTACGTGGACAGCTTGCTGCTTTGCCCTTTGTGCGACCCAGGTTCGAGCACAGCCTCCAGCACACTGAAGGAAGCTTCAGTGCTGTGGTCTCCTGGTGTGTGTGTCTGTGTGTTTCTGTATTAATAGTACAAAAAGTGTTACATAATGAAGGACCCCAGAAGACCTAATTTATGTATTGGTGAAATTTTTCATCCTCTTATGAATAAAACAAAAACAAGAAATGGAAGCAAATGTTTTTCTGTTGATCTTGAAGGAATAGCTTCTATGTTGTAAGAGAGGGTCAGTTGCCAGACCCTGTAAGCAAGCTCTAGGGGTTAAGAGTGGTCCCTGCTTAACAGCTAGAAGAAAAATGGAATCCCATTCATATATTCACAAGGCAGGAAAATCTGCCAGTAGCCAATGAACTAGGAGTAGGGCGTCAAGTCTGATAGTAGCATTCAGTTGTGGCTGCCTCTGTTGTTGATATTTGGAGGCTCTAGCTGGCCGGGCTAGCTTCACAGGCAGGTAACAGAGACTCGATGACACACGGCTGGGCAGGGAAGCTGTATTTCTTTATTCAGGAACGATTTATAAACTAAGACAAACTGATCACCAAACAGAACTCTGTTGCCTCTTTCCCCCGCAGCGGCGCCAAGCACTCTCTCACTCTCTCACTCTGGAACTCTCTCAGGGTTCCTTGGGGCGGGGACAAGTGGGCCCGCGAAAACTAGCAGGACTGAACCAATTTTCTTGGCAGGGGGAGAGCTAGAACAACTCAGTGTAAAGCATACAACAATTCCCCCTTTTCTTTTTAACTAAATGACTACAGTATCAAGGGTGTGGGGTGAACAGAAACCTCTATCGTGCAGGCATTTTTAAAAAAGAAGCTGGCACAAACATGGAGAAATATGTAAGCGAGTAACAAGAACCAGTGTGCTGCCAAGGGAAGCTGGCTTTCAGATGGGTAAGCTGTTGAGCAGGGGAATAGGTCAGCCCGTGCCCAGACTCCTGACCAACAGAAACTTGGGTAATAAGTTAGTGCTTTGTTGTTTTAACTTTACCGGGTTATCTCTGGGGCTCAGTGCCTGCATGACGAATCTACTGTTACAGGTGGCCTTTTGCTTCTTCTTTTTTCTTGATAGAGACAGAGAAAGATTGAGAGAGATAGAGGGAAAGAGAAAGAGAGATACCTGCAGCACTGCGTCACTACTTATGAAGCTTCTCCCCTGCAGGTGAGGTCTAGGGGCTGGAAGCAGGGACCCTGCACATGGCAACGCGTGTGCTTTACTGGGTGCACCAATGACTGGCCCCAGTAGTGTTGTTTAAGCCACAAAAGTTGTGGCTAGTTCTTCTCTGCTAATAGGAAATGAATATATCCTTGTATAATGATAAAGGGACCAGTTAATGCAGAGTTTGTAACAGTATTAAATATTTACACACTGATAGCAAAATTAAAAAATGCACAAAGTAAAATGGATAGAACTTTAAGGAAAAGTAGACAAACCTGCAAGTAGTTGGAAACTATATCTGTTTCGCAGTCATTGGTAGGGCTGTTAGCCTGATAATCAGAAAGAGGGTAGGCCTGACCCAAAGCATGGACAACTTGACCTAACTGATATTTTGAAGAGAATTCTACCCTTCAATAACTTTGTTCTTTTACATTCTATTTTTCAGAAATAAGAGAATTTGAAAACTCTAAATATTTGGAAATTAAATTACATGTTTAAATAACCCAAGGGCTGGAGGATCAAGAGGAAAATAGGAAGCACTTTAATTGAATGAAAACATGGCTACCAGAGTTTATAGACTCTTACTAAAGCGATTCTCTGAGGGAAAACTCCTGTATTAGAAAAAGGCATAGCACCAATATGTGGGACAATTTCGATATCAGAAAAGATAATAAGAGATCATAATACATTACAGATGATAATGAGAGAAAGACATGAAGGCATTTTCTGTCATTTATGTTGCACTTATTTTACCTTTTTCGCTCTCATTTGGTGCTGGAGAGTAAACTCAGGGCCTCAGATACACTTCTTCTTCTAGCGTTTGCCCTTCTTCCGTAGCCAGTCAACAGCGTCAGGTTGAGCCTGATGTAAAGTTTCGAGACCTCCTTTGAATCTGGAGAGGTGGCAGTCGTTGACTATGTGGGTCATTGTCTGTCTGGAGCCGCAGGGGCAGTTCGGGTCGTCTCTGGCTCCCCAGCGATGGAACATAGCGGCGCACCGGCCATGGCCTGTTCCATAGCGATTGAGGAGGGCCCGATCATAACGTGCTAGGTCAAAGCCGGGTTGACGCTTGCAGGGGTCTGTGATGAGGTGTTTGTTCTTGACCTCAGCTGACTGCCAACTCTGTTTCCAAGAGTCTGGAACAGGGAAGTTCAGTGTAAGCGTAGGGGACCAGATTGGGTGACGAGACGTCAAGCGTTGGACAGGGTGGGCGAAGATATCCGCGTATATTGGCAGGTCCGGTCGAGCGTAGACGTGGGAAATGAACTTAGATGATGCCACATCCCAACGAATATCTGGTGGGGCGATGTTGCGAAGAACCGGCAGCCATGGAACCGGGGTGGAACGGATGGTTCCAGAAATGATCCTCATGGAGGAATATAATTTGGAATCGACCAAGTGGACATGGGGGCTACGGAACCATCCTGGGGCACAGTATTCTGCAGTGGAATAGCATAATGCCAGAGATGATGATCATAGTAGTGTGGAAGCGCTCGCGCCCCATGAGGAGCTGGCCAGTCTTGCAATGATGTGATTCCTCGCGCCCACCTTTGCTGCAGTTTTTATGAGATGTTCGTGAAATGGCAGGGTGCGATCGAGAGTAACGCCAAGATAGACTGGCTGGGCTTCATGCCAGATTCTCGTATCGCCAAGCTGCGCCATCAGATACACCATCGTCTTTCACCACTTGGCGCTTCAACTTTCGTGGCTTCACTTTATCGGGTCCCCCCCAAAATATATTCATTATAAAAAGTTGATCGAGACGGTGAAAATGATACAGCATGCGCTCGGTTGTCTGAGTCAATTATACACCCCTGTATTACAACTACAGTTCAAATGACTGTCAGGTGGATGGTAGGCCTGTGTATTCGAGCGCCCCTGCAGATCCTTCAGCGCCAGGTGCAGCCACTCGGCCACTCCTTGTGTGGGTTTGAAATCGGGGGTGGGGAGACCAAGCCAGTCAGAGTGGGTTTCTCTCAGACGCGCTTCTGCATCGCCACGCATCGGAAGCATCTTTGCTCTTGGAAGTGTTTGCGATCCCTGAGAACCTCTATCTAAGCCCCACGATGGCTCCTAAACGTGCCGTTTCTTCTCAGCCTTCTGACGATGAAACCAAGCGCCGGACGAAGATGCTCACCACCCAGGAGAAGGTGAAACTCTTGGAGATGATCAAAGATGGAAAGAAAATCATGGAGGTTGCCCGCCATGACGACTTGAATGAGTCTACTGCTCGCTCCATCCGGAAAGATGAAAAGAACATCCGTGCAACGGCTCCTGTCTCTTTCAACAAGGAAGCAAAGCTTAGGGGCTGTTATTTCATGTCTGGAGGGCTCTAATAATGTTAAGAACCATCTTTAGAAGGTCGTAAACAGGTTTCTTAAGCTCTAATTATGAAAATATTCTATTTACAAATAAAGAATCCTACTTTGCAAAGATTCGCTTATCATGGTAGAGTCTGGAACTAACTGGGATAAACGAGGGGCAACTCTATAAGATAAGATGCACTCTAGTAGTGAACTGTGTCCCCAGTCTCTATAATGCATTTTCTTAAATGAAAATAATCCTTGAGTGAGTACTGAGAAAAAGAGGTTAGGACAAAAAATAATTCCTTATTGATTGTTGACTTCAAGACAGGAAATGACAGGTGTTGGCAGGTTTGTAGAGGAAAAGGAACTCTGCTGAGGGGGGTTTCCCTTCCAAAGATATATATATAGATAATATTTGTATGTTCCAATTTATATTTGTGATTAATAATGGTTTATGTGATTGTAAGATTACAGAATATCATTCCACATTCCACAGCACACCCACCACCAAAGCTCTGTTGTCCCCACCCTTCCCACCTCCCAAAGAGAACCACCAGAGTTCTTACAAAATTTTGCTGTTGTTTGGTTGGTTGGTTTTTATTTATTTTTTATTTTATTTATTTATTTTTTAATTTATTTATTGGGGAATTAATGTTTTACATTCAACAGTAAATACAACAGTGTGTACGTGCATAACATCCCCGTTTCCCATATAACAATACAACCCCCAGGTTGGTTTATATTTTTATTTTTATTTTTTTAACCAGAGCACTGCTTAGCTGTATCTGCTGGTGGGGATGCAAACTGCTATAGCCCCTTTGGAAGACTGCATAGATAGTCCTTAAGAAAAAACCCTCGAGAGTCCGTTAAAATCATTACTATTTTTTTTATCAGTTTTCCAGACTAACCTTTTAGTTCTTTTTTTATTACTTGTTATTTATTCTTTGTTATTAAATAACACAGTGGATCATTTCCTGCCATATGGTCAATGTTGTCACTGAGCAGAAGCTCCTGAAAGGTAGAATTTAAGATACATAACAGCCATGTTATGACTTCCAGAGTAGTCTTTTGCTTTTGGTTATGATGTCACCCTGCTAGGACACAGCGAGCCTGCAGATAGGTAAAAGAATGGATCAGTCGGGGTCGGGCGGTAGAGCAGCAAGTTAAGTGCACATGGCTCAAAGCGCAAGGACCGGCGTAAGGATCCCGGTTTGAGCCCCTGGTTCCCCACCTGCAGGGGAGTCACTTCATAGGCGGTGAAGCAGGTTTGCAGGTATCTGTCTTTCTCTCCCCCTCTCTGTCTTCCCCTCCTCTCTCCATTTCTCTCTGTCCTATCCAACAACAATAACAACAGCAAGGGCAACAAAAGGGAAAATATAGCCTCTAGGAGCAGTGGATTCGTCGTAGCACAGGCACCAATCCCCAGCGATAACTCTGGAGGCAAAAAAAGAAAAAAAAAGAATGGATCAGTCAATACATATTATCCATTGTGTACATACATGTACCATTCATTAGGTCCAACCAGTGTTCATTGCAGACACGTGGATACAGCTACTTACGTGTGCATGTATTTCATTCCTATTTTATGCTAGACCTGGCTTTAGTTTTTGAGCATATGAGGTAAGGAGGCAAGTAGTGAGAGAAAAGAAAGTTCTGGAGACCTGTCTTCCACTCATCCTACTGGAGATAGGTGCCTGTGCCAGTCAGCCCTGTGTTCGTGGCTAACATACAGGTAGCTCTGAGGAGCCTTGACGTGGCAGCCGTAGCTACACTCCTGTTGGGCTTATATCCTCTGGCTGTGTCAGCTCTTCTCACAGAACCCCCGAAGCAAGACTTGTGAAGATCATTGGAAATGGATTCAGCCCAAAAGTTTGTACTGGACCCACGCTAACACAGAGCAGCAGGAAGCCACTAGCGTGCCTCCATCCAAGTCCACAGTCTGATATTTATTCATCTTGACAGGGAGATAGACTGCCAACTTTGTTTTTAATTATTTGAATGAGATTACATACATCATTCTCCCTTTTCTCGTGCTTCATTCTGAAACCCCATCTTCTGTGGGGCTGATGCTGAGGAGATCGCCGGTTTTGGCATTAGTGCCTGTGTCAGCCAAGTGAGATGAACTGAGTTAATCTCCACACCCTGAAATGAAGCCAGGAACATTTACCCCATGTCTCCCTCTCTCCCTGGCTCTGTAGCGCCCCTCAGCACTACCTGCCGCCCCGCAGACATACTGCATGGCTCCATCGCATCCAAGCTGACACCTGAGTAAACAGTCAGAGGCTTTCCAATTCCCCACCCTCCCACATCCCCCTTCATTCTTGTCTTGCCTTCTTTTGTGTTGTGTGTGTTCACAAAACCGTTGAATCCTCTCTTTTGTATTCTAGTGTAAACATAGAACAAATGTGTAACTCATCATAATGGACATCTGTTACATGAATAGTGGTGCGCTCATATCTCCCAGATTAATCACTGTTTCTATTCATTTGGAATTAGCAACCTGTGACTTCAAGTAACTCCCTGATGAAACAGAACACACATTATTTTCACAGATGTATAGAACCAGGAATAAATCTACAGTTTGGCAAGTGCTCCAGATGCAGAGCACAGAGCATGCTTGCAAGAAGAAAATATAAGAACTGTCTCAGACTCAAACAGGGACACTCTGACAGAGAGGAATTTATAGAGCCGAAACTCCTTGTGAGCAGCCTCACCTGCATAAGTGTTTTCTAAACTCTGGCCCAGAGTTTCCTGACCAAGTTTTCTCATGCTATTGGTCCTCCTTGGAGAATTGAAATTCCTAATCACTTCGAAGCAAGATAGAAATTTGGAGGTTCTGAAGCATAGCAGAACGATCGTCTGGAGAAGCCTGGGTCTTCCTGGTTACCCTACCCAGCCAAGGTATGTTTTCAGAAGGGGTGCCTGTTTGTGCTCGGACTCTGCACCCAGGGCATCTATCAGATACGGACCATTGGGTGATGGAGTCCACACACGCTGATGATTCACGGTTGGGGCTCACTGCACAGGTAATTGGAGTATTGCCTCACACCAGAATAAGAGGCCCACAGCATAAGGCATTTTCTGACTTTGTGCCATGAAGTAATGGCAGCTTCCATCTAGAGGCTTCTCAGGCCGCTCGTAATGGAGCTCCCCATGACCCGGCAATTCCTCTTCTAGGAATCTATTCAAAAGAAGCAGATACACACATCTGGAGAGATCAGTGTACATGGTGTTCATAGCAGCACAATTTGTAATAGCCAAAAGTTGGAAGTAACCCAGATATCCATTGACAGGTGAGTAGCTAAGAGAGTCAAGGTGTGGGAGTCAGGCCGTAGCGCAGTGGATTAAGCGCACGTGGTGCAAAGCGCAAGGACCGGCGTTAGGATCCCGGCTCGAGCCCCCGGTTCCCCACCTACACCTACAGGAGAGTCGCAGGTCTGCAGGTGTCTGTCTTTCTCTCCCCGTCTGTCTTCCCCTCCTCTCTCCATTTCTCTCTGTCCTGTCCAACAACAATGACACAACAACAACAATAAAAAAACCAGGGCAACAAAAAGGAAATGAATAAATATTTTTAAAAATCTTTAAAAAAAAAGTCACAGTGTATATACAACTTGGAATACTACTCCACTGTTATGAGTGATGAAGAAATCTCATTTGCCTTCTTGTGGATGGAACTTGAGAGAATTATTTTAGGTGAGATAAGCCAAAAAGAGGATAAAAATCAGATGATATCATTTAAGGTAGAACTTTAGAGGCCAGGTGGTGGTGCACCTGGTTGAGTGCATATGCTGCAATACACAAGGACTCAGGTTCAAGCCCCCGATCCCCACCTGTGGGGTGAAAGCTTCACAAGTAGTGAAGCAGGGCTACAGGTATCGCTCTTTCTCTCTTCCTCTGTATCTCCCCAACACCCCTCTTGATTTCTCTCTGTCTCTACCCAAATAAATAAATAAATAATTTCTGCACTCCATAAGGATCTTTGGGTCCATACTCCCAGAGAGATAAAGAATAAGAAAGCCTCCAGTGGAGGGCGTGGGATATGGGACTCTGGTGCTGGGAGATGTGTGGAATTTTGCCTCTTTTATTCTCTGGTTTTGTCGGTAGTTTCTATTTTTTATTTTGTCTTAAATTTGACTCCATGGGGGCCGGGCAGTAGCGCAGCGGGTTAAGCGCACATGGCACAAAGCACACGGACCGGCATAAGGATCCTGGTTTGAGCCCCCGGCTCCCCACCTGCAGGGGAGTCGCTTCACAAGCGGTGAAGCAGGTCTGCAGGTGTCTGTCTTTCTCTCCCCTCTCTCTCTGTCTCCCCCTCCTCTCTCCATGTCTCTCTGTCCTATGCAACAACAACAGCTATAACAACAATAACAATAAAAACAAGGGCAACAAAAATGGGAAAAATAGCCTCCAGGAGCAGAGGATTTGTGGTGCAGGCACTAAACCCCAGTGATAACCCTGGAGGCAAAAAAAAAAAAAAAAAGACTCCACAAATTTTTTAAAAAATGTAAAAAAAAAAAACCCAAAACGCGAATCTTAAGAAACAAGGACAGAAAGGTCAAATACAAAGTCAAATTTGGATTGGATATGGTGTGTCGCACCATAGTAAAGGACTCTGGGGAAGAAGCGCAGAAAGGGCCTCGACAGGCTTTATGATCCTGGAGTATGATGGCAGGAAGGACTTACGTTGGAGGCGAGTGTTCTGCGGACACCTGTCATGGGGAGACAAGAAACTATACTCACATATTGACAGCTGGACTGTAAACCATTACCCCCAATAAAATAATAATAATAATAAAGTTGTTCTTCCCAGTCGTTGTTGGCTGAGTAATGAAGATGGTGAATGCTGCATTCCAAGGGACCATGGACGAACCAAGAGAAACCTGACAGGAGGACTCACTGTCACGGGAGACAGGCATCAGGAGGCTAGAAAAGAGAAGGAGTGATTTGCCGGAAGGTGGGGGGGAGCGGTTCTTGGCGGAAGTGACACTGAGGACTACCATTCCATCCCACTAAGAAGGGGGCACAGCAACTCTTTCCCCTATCTTGGTGATGGAGCCACAAGACACACAGGGTCTACCCCTTGCATCAGAGAACACGGACTTGAGGAAGCACATATGACCCAGCAGGGCAGAGGGAGTAACTCCACGCCGAAGCACTCTGCCCTCCCTCTAGGTGCGTGGACGCCATGTGGTTTTAAGAGTGATCTTGTAGTAGGGTGTTGCAAGTTGGTTTCTGCAGGAAGTGCAGCATGAGCAGGAAGTCAGTGCATACCTGTGGTAGGGTGCCCTCGGGGCCAATGCCTGGGAAGGAGAGGATTGGACAGAGGGAGAAACTGGGCTGCAGCACAGGCCCAGAAAGGCCTTGGCCATCCTACGGCCCTTGCACAATGGTATAGACTGGCCCATCGTAACACTCCTGTCTGGGGCTATGTGGCAGAGGTTTGATAACTTTGTGTTGACCTTGACCTCCTTGGGAAGAGCATGTTGTTGGCTATGGCTGAGGCTATCTGGCACAGCTCATCCTGCTACAAAACACAATCAAATGCCAAAGGACACTTTTCTGTGTGGAGTCAGTACACACTCCCTGTGCTTGGTGGGTTTTCTCTGGGGATCCTGGTGGGTCTTGGTGCCAGTCAGCGTGAGGGTAGTTGTGTTGCTCCGTGATAGAATGTGTGTTATCCAGACTGGGGGGGAGTGTCCCACCTAGACCCTGAGCTGCCAGGCCACCCGTGACCCTGAACTGGAACAAAGGGATGAGAAAATGAGTGAGTGAATGAACACAAATGATTATTGACTATCAGAAGTGGTTCACATCTTCATTTCGAGGTGTTGTGCCCAGACGTACACATGGGAACTTGACTCTTGGGTAAAGCAACTAGGCTGTGATCAAATTGGTTTAATTGTATGATTTTTGTTTAAAATTTATTAGGGGCTTAACTGTGCTTGGAAAATGGGAATATTTCACTGGGGTTATTCTCTTTAATTCTCATATATGCATCTGTTTTTCCAGTGGGCACCTTTTCAGCTATGGCATGTGGGAAGAGTTAGACTATTATTATTTTTAATTTGATAGTTTAGTATTATATGACTTCCCACAGTGCTCATGTACTACCTGATCGTATATTATTAAAATACTGTTTCTTATGTAATTTCAGTCAGACACACACACACACACACACACACACACACACACACTCCGAGGGGGGGCGGGGAGAGAGAGAGAGAGAGAGAGAGAGAGAGAGAGAGAGCGCCAAAGAGAGAGATCAGTTTGGACTTACATAGGAGTAGTAATTTGGCTTTATTCCATTTATTTTGTCTATAATAATAAGCTCTGTGTGTTATCACAGATTATTTTTTATCTTTGGGGCTAAGTTTTCTGGGACTCACGCAATGGAATCTACAAGAACCTCTCCTCCCAAGGATTATGTAAGTTACAATAATAGCATTTGATAACTTTATTTCAAATATGTTTGACTCTCTGGTAAAAAGACACCACCTTGTATTCCAATAATGTTTCATTGCATAAGAAAAACTTTCATTTATACATATTTTCTTATCTGTTAAATCAAAATAGATTTTTGTCAGATTCTTTCTCTTATTAGTGATTCAATAATGATTAGCAAGATTATAAAATAATAGAGGTATAATGTATAATTCCATACAGTTCCCACCACCAGATTTCCATGTCCCATCCCCTCCGTTGGAAGGTTCCCTGTTCTTTATCCCTCTAGGACCAAAATTCTTAATAGGGTGCAAAAGGTGGAAGGTCTGGCTTCTGTAATTGTTTCTCCCCTGGACGTTGGCAGGTCAGTCCATACCCCCAGCCTGTCAGATTTTTAAATTGATGTACAGGTTCTCCATTCTTCTGCCACTTCTGGTCAAAGCACAGCTCATTCCCCCAACCCCGTTAAATGCCAGAAAGAGGAGTGAGGTGGTTAATTCAGCATTTATGAGCTGGTGATACAATAGAAGCTCATTAAATAACTCCAGCAAAATGTTTTCCTGTAGCTTCTCAAGGGTGGCACTGGACAGCAGTGACAGGCATGTGATCATTTATTCTCACAGCAAACATTATTCCGCTCCCATCTCTTATTTTTATGTTTTGCTTTATTACATGAGAGTTTTCAAATGAGGCAGAGAAAGAAGTCAGAGTACCACTCTGTTGCATGTGGCAGTAGGGATCATATTGGGGATAGCAGACATGCAAGTCCTGCATTCTATCACTTGACTTATTCTGCTCCCCCGCCTCCCCATTAAATTTCTGTAAGCTTTATATTCACTTTGTGATAAAAGTAACCAAATGTGATTTTTTTCAGCATATAACGTCATATCCTGATGTCTAAAATGGACACATTTTTCTCTTACATCTGTTTTCAGAAACAGGTGGAAGAGTGCCATATATCTGGCATGAACACCTGAATGGTTGATAAAGCGGTTTACCAAAATGTAAAACACTGGGGAAGGGGGTGTTTTGGAGGAAAGAGCATGACCTCAGGTGTGTATTTAACTATGTAGATAATGCTTCTAAGTTGAAGATTTTATATATAACTACATATGTAAATGTTGTTTTCGCCGGGCTGGCTTTGCGGGCGGGAGACAGAGACGACCAGAGACTCATGGCTAAGCTGAGAACTCAGTTCAATATTTATTCACGAGCGGGGATGCAGTCCAACAACCTAATCACAACCCAATTCTGTCCTGCCTCTCCTCCGGCGGCAGCATCAAGAACCAAGGAACACAGGAAATATGTACCATAGGGGGAGGGGAGAAGGAAGAAGCACGGACCAGTGAGGACTAAACCACAATCTCCCGGAGGCAGGGGGAGCGAGACCAAACCAGTGTATCAGAAGGACCATGTAAATAGACCACAACGTCAAGCAATGGAACAGAAGGGCTCCCAGAGGCAGAACTAGAAGCACACCAACATGTAAATGTAGAGCTTTACACACGACAGCAAGTATGGAATAATAAACCAATCTAGGCCACTGGAGATGCAAAAAGTGAAGATTTCAGAGGGTTTTTTTTTTTTCTCCAACTAAGTACATTTCATTTTTAAATTGACATCAAAGAAACTTGAATTGAGACTAGGTAAGATAGGAGGGCATTAACTAAAGCAAATGAAATAGAAAACAGGAAAAAAACCCAAACAAACAGTGCTACTTTTCTGAAAAGATGTCTTTTTAGGCCTAGGGTATAGCCAAAAAAAGGGGAAGGGGGGTGGTGTTGCACCTAGTTGAACACACAATTACCATGCATAAGAACTCAGGTTCAAGCCCCCACACCCCACCTGCAGGTCACAAGTCGTGACACAGGTCTGCACGTGTCTTTCTCTCTCCTACCCTCTCAGTTTCTCTCTGTCCTATCACATAAAATATAATGGAAGGGAAAAAAATGGGAAAAAATAGCTGCACTGAGCCTCAGCTGATAACCCTAGTTACAAAAAATAAAACGAGCAGGTTGTGGAAGATGATTCTAACATAAAAAACTTATTTATTCTGGGTCAGCTAGACTGAGAATTCCACAGCCTCGGTACCCATTATAATTAGCTTTATTCCTACAAAGAACACTACTCAGAAAAATCTATTCCCTATTAATAAAATTATGCAAATTCTTCAAATAGTATTTGCTTTTAAAGGGAGATGACTAAGCTTGTTGTTTAGGGGACCCCTTATTGTTTAATGCTTAACCAAAAAGGCACAGGATTTCATATGCTATCTATTGATTTGGCTTTGGTTTATTGTAAACCGTTCAATAGCCAAATGCCCAGCTTTAAATATTTAAATACACTCAAACATGTTTTCCATTAACGTGGGTCTTCAGAACACCTGGCTTTATACCTACAGGGATAATATAAATTAATGTAACACTAAGGTAATACATTAGCCCCGACTTTTAAGGTACAGGGTCCAAAACTATTAATTCGTAGACGGCAACAGCTTGTAACAGTGAATCATATAAGTCTTCTATATTGTTCAGTAGAAGAAAACATCTGTCTGTAGTGGACTATCTTATCTGGTGGGAAGAATACCCGAGGTTTTGCCTTCAGTACAGAGTCTGAGAGGACCTGCTTCACTGGTTCTTTCCCACTAGTCCGTGTGTCACCAACCATCAGTTCAAAGTGTCTTCCCGCGGCATTCCGATTCATGCTCAGAACCTGATACTGGCCATCCTGGGCAAAAGTCTTGTTTAACATGGTGTACAGCATGGCTTCTATGATATGAAAAATGCACTAGTACAGGAAGTAGAGATGAGTTCTGAATTGAAGTTCCTATTTTTTGCAGAACGTAGAAGTCAGCTTCAGGTATCTTTGAAATGATTGAAGAAATCAACTACGGGAATGCTTTTTGTAGGGGTAGTGGATTTCTTCCGACAGCAAGGATTATGTAGGGTCTGGAAAAAGGATGACTCTAATAGAGCTGGAAAACATCGCCACCTGCCTCCTGTCAGAAGGAGACTAGTGACGCTCATCCTCCAAGTATAATCAAGTCAGATTTGCACAATGCATGCTTCTTCCACTGACTTCCGCTTCCTGCGTGCTTTTAGCAAAAGTGTCCCGCTGCTCCACTGAAGAGTTCCTACCCTCTCCCATCTCTCTTTCTTAAGTTTGTCCCATGACAAATTGCCAGTCCTTCTCAGCATTATAGAGGAAACAGGTGTGAGAAGGATGGGAATGTTGTGGCCAGTTTCATATAGGCATGGTTCTTCAGGCCCAACCTCAGTATTTGGTCAAGAAATGTTTTTAAAAAAAATAGGTTTTACTTATTTCATTTTAATCAGAAAGAGGCAGCGATAGACCAGAGGGCAGGGATAGATAGCATAGTGGTGGGGTAGGGGTAGATAGCATAATGTTTTCTCAGAGACTCTCATGCCTGAGGCTCCGAAGTCCCAGGTTCAGTCCCCCGCACTACCATAAGCCAGAGCTGATCAATGCTCTGGTTAAAAAAAAAAAAAAAAAAGATAGCATAGTGGTTATGCAAAGAGACGTTTATGCCTGAGGCTCCAAGGTCCCAGGTTCAATTTCCCCCACCACCATAAGCCAGAGCTGAGCAGTGCTCTGGAAAAAATAAAAATTAAGAATTAATAAATAAATAATTAAAAAAATTTTTTTCTAAAAAAGAGCGACTAGAGCATTGTACAGCTCTGGCTTACGGTGGTGTGGGGGATTGAACCTTGGACTTCAGAGCCTCAGGCATGAAAGACTTTTTGTATAGCCATTATACTATCTCCCCCACCCTAGCAAGAGGATTTAAAGTTTGCATATACTTTGAATTTTTACTGACAAGCAGCCAAAGCTATATTTATGAAAATGCCAACAAGCACTTGATTCAGGCCTCAAAAATTCAGTGGGTGGAGGCAATAACTCACTCTGCTTCTCTGTCTCTATCTAAAAAAAAAAAAAAAGGAAGAAAGAAAAAAGAAAAACACTAGAATATAAATAGCAGAGTAATATTGTCTTCAGAGCTAGAGTATTTTTAAAGCTCTTGTAACTAACACTGGTCTTTGGGAAAGGTCTGTTCCCCTATGTACTCCTTTCTATTCACCCTCTGGATATTTCATTGACAATTCCACCTAGTCCTCTTTCCGATGGCACTGCCAGTGTCTTTCCGTGAATACTGCTGTAGATGGCATAATGAGAACTGCACAAACTCTGGTCTTCAGTCTGGGGCTAAAGGCAGCCTTGGTCAAGTCACTCAGTGCCCTAGCGACTTGCCTTCTCACCTCGGAAATGCAGATGAAGGCATATCCCCTCACGGCTAACTACACCATAGATGAAGCAGCTGGTGTGCCCGCTTAATAATGGCTGCTGGGTGTGTGTGTGCAATCATAGCCTATAGCTGTCCGCTTGGTAGAGAACCAAGGAATGGGCGCAGTAAGATAGCTGCTGCCAAGGAAACACCGACTTTGACCTTGAATTGAAAGTCTGCTTAATGAACAGGCCTACTCTCTGCGATGCATCTGATCCTTGTAGCCTGACACTAGAAGAGAAATGGCGGGATTTAAGTGAGCCCTCCTGTTTATCACAGAACTGCATTGTAGGATGAGGTATTTGCAACTGCAGTTCTTCCTTTTACCAAAACAGAATAGGTTTTTCCTCTAGAAGATCCAGAGCAAATATATCCTTCCCAACATTAATCATATTTCTTCAATCCAGTTAAATGAATTGTTGCCAATTCACAGGAAATTCGGTTTGAAGAAAACATTTATTATTTGGAGATATCATTCATTGGAATGCCACAAAAGTACAACTCAAATTTGGGAAACAGTTTCCAAACCAATGTCTGGGATTTTGTTTGGAGTTATCCTCCAACCCCCAGTTCTGGGGCTTAACTGGCAATATCAAATGACGTTCATGTCTGTTATTCCTCTGATCCTGTCCTCGTCCTTCCTTTCTGCCAGATAATTCCCCCTCTGACTATGGCATTATTCATTCCGCTGAACTCCCACGAATGTGCAGCAGACTGGAAACTCACACAGTGCCAGAAGTGGAAAGAGCAGCCTCATATTTTGGATTGTGTCGTAGTGAGCTGTGGACTATACACATTGTAGTCCGTATTCAAGTCGCTTCCTCTGAGAAGGGCTGATATACCCTTGACACACAAAACCTGCTGTGCCTTCTCGGAGTTGGAAATGTGACACATTTGAAGAAGCAGTTCCTTGTGCTAGCCTTTGAAATGGAAGCCCCTCTGTGTGGCGAGCCACCACACTCCATTACTGGGAGGAAGCTGTACACTTCAACCATGCCTTGCTTGTGAATACCAAGCAGAAAAAGCACCACATAAGCACATAAACGAGAAGATCTGAACTAAGCTGGGTAAGGAGAAGCAAACCTGAATTCCTTGGTCCTTTGCTTTTTCGTCTTTTTGCTGTTTCAGAAAATGAAAAAGAAACGGGAAAAATGATGGTTCAACTCTCATCAAGTGGCAGTAGACCTTTCTTGTCATACCTGGATTTTTTTTTTTTTACACTGAACAACTAATTTATTTTTGTCATATTTTGTCTTCTTTCTTTCTTTCTTTCTTTCTTCTTTCTTTCTTTCTTTCTTCAGTAACATTGTTATGGGGCTAGATGCCTGTGCAACTCCACCATTCCTAGAGGCCGTTTTTCCTTTTTCTTGCTTTTTGGTAGAGGGTGAGAAACAGAGGAATGAGAGGGTGGGAGAAGAAGAAGAAAAAACGGAGGAGGAGGAGGAGGAGGAGAGGAGAGGGAGAGGGAGGGAGGGAGAGCAGAGAGACACCTGTGGTGCTGTTTGACTGCTTCCCCCCACAGGCGGGACTGAGGGCTTGAACCCAGGTACTCAGGCATGGTAACATACACTCTACCAGGTGAGCAGCCACTGGGTCTCGAATTTCCTTTTGAATGTGCATTTTTGGTGCTCGGTCGCTGTGTGATCGATCGATCACTTGTGAAAGCAAACCAACATGCTCCTGACATTTGGACTTCGCCTGTGTCAACCACTAGTACCTGTCAAGTGGCCAGTGCTGTCCCTTCCCTCTCGCTCAAAGCGCTCTTTCTTTTCCTCTTGCCTGTTCTGCAGACCCTTGCATTGCTACAAGTTTTCAAAATTCCACTTTCAACTTCTTTGGGGACTTTTTACAACTGTGTTGTCTACCACTCACATTGAAGACCTTAAAATCTACAACTAATAGTACAGCTTGTTTCATTCCAAATGGATTAATTTTTTAAACAATTTTTGGTTCATTTGTAATCATGAGCAAGATTACATGCAAGTTCACCATTTGAACGATTTCTGAGAAAGGAGAGACTTGGATTTAAAGTGTAATGGTTCGTGGATTTTTCTAGGAATAAAAGTGTCTATCTAATTTTGTGAATTTTCATTTATTTTCACCTAACTTTATTTATATTGCCTGTTTAAATTTATGTGAAGATGGAAGCATCAAACTAAAGAAAGAAAAATCAAGAGGAAGGGGTTATCTTGCTTCTGTCCTAGTATCTTCTTTGCCATGGAGCCTTTGTCACTGTCCTTACTGAAAAGAACAAGGAAGAAAAACCAAGGACCCAAGGAAGAATCACTGGTTGTCTTTAGTTTAAAAGAAAAGAAAAATGAGAGGACTCCTGTTTCCTTCAGGAAGGGGTGATGACTCTTAAAGAGACACTTACTCTACAGGTTTCCACACAGTCACATGTCGCAGTTCAGCGTTGGCAGTCAGTGCCAGGTCCTCGTAAGTGGTTGGCACAGGCTGAGTCATACTGCCTGGGTGTGAAAGAGGCTGTCCCATATAGCTTTGTGCATTTATACTGTGTGACATTGACACAACAGACTATGTCTCAGACCTGTCCCACAATGAATAGACTCATATCTGGAATTTCTTTAAGTGTGTGAATTATTTTTCCCAAAGAATTCTGGATCATTTCTTTTTGTGCCTGGAAGTAGAGTAAAAGAATCACTTTAAGGGGGCTGGGCGGTGGTACAGCGGGTTAAGCGCACATAGTACAAAGCACAAGGACCGGCTCAAGGATCCCAGTTCGAGCCCCCTGGCTCCCCACCTGCAGGGGGGTTGCTTTGCAAGCAGTGAAGCAGGTCTGCAGGTACCTTTCTCTCTCACTCTCTATATCCCCCTCCGCTCTCAGTTTCTTTCGGTCCTATCCAAAAAATTGAATAAAAAATGGCAACACTTCATCTGCACTATTACAGTCTTTAGGTCCATGATTGTTCAACAATTTGTTTGGCTTTGTATGTTAACTCTCTTTTCAGCCACCAGGTTCCGGATGCTGACCAGACTTCCCTGGACAGACGACCCCATCAATGTGTACTAGAGTGCCACTTCCTCAGAGCCCCACCCTACTAGGGAAAGAGGGAGAGAGACTGGGAGTATGGATGGACCAGTCAACACCCATGTTCAGCCGGGAAGCAATTACAGAAGCCAGACCTTCCACCCTCTGCAACCCACAACGACCCTGGATCTATACTCCCAGAGAGATAGAGAGTGGGAAGGCTATCAGGGGAGGGGATGGGATGTGGAGATTGGGTTATGGGAATTGTGCGGAGTTGTACCCCTCTTATTCTATGGTTTTCTTGAATAAATAAAAGAATTTAAAAAAAATGGCCACAGGAGCAGTGGATTAGCAGTGCAAGCACCAAGCCCCAGTGATAATCCTGGAGACAGCAAAAAAGGAATCACTTTAACCCCCATGTCCTCATTGTTGTGGATGGTCTTTCTTTTTCTGTCCCCTTCAGCGTGCCACTCAGTTTTTTCCAAGCACACTAACTAAAGGAGAAATGCATCTGGAAAAGATTTGGTTTGGATAGACCTTGTATCAAGCAGTGAAATGAAATTACATAATTATCATGTTTATTCAAGCTATTACCAGCTTCTAATAACATACACACAAACTCAATTAGAGTAAGAGTTGATTGATGGCCTGCAAACAGCAGAAATCTAGATAAAATGTTTATAACCTAAGTGGATGTTAAGATCCTATGTTTCCTTCTTGACTGTATACTATTATGTCTGCCCTAAGATTACTTTCGGTTTCTAGTGACAGAAAAACCATTCAGACTAGGTAAGCAAAAAATACAATATATTGATTTATACAACTAAGAGAGAACAAAATTTTAGTGCTGACTTTGGGCATGGATCCAGGCAACCACACAGTGTCCTTGTATGTGAACCTTCCCTATCTGCTCATCAAACCCGTTCCTTTCTCTCTCCCTCTCTCTCCCTCTCCCTCCCTCTCCCTCTCTCCCTCTCCCCCATCCCCTCCCCCCTCCCCCCTCCCCCCCTCATAGCCTTGTGCCTTCAGGGTGATTTTATTGTGATAATCTGTAGCAGGAGACATGCGTCCTAACCATTGTAAGTGTGTAATTTGGTGGTGTTAATGACATTGAGGGTGTTGTGCAGCCATCACTACTAATTGTTTTCAACTTGTAGTCATTAAGCAGTAATTTCCCAATTTCCTTTCTGCCCAGCCCCCGGTAACTTCTAATCTACTTTCTGTCATGATGGATTTGCTTATTCTAGATTTTCCCCATAAGTAAAATGATGCAATATTTGTGCTTTGGGGTCTGGCATAGTTCATGAGCATGCTGTTTTCAAGGCTCTCCCCCATCATGGCAGGGAGCAGGACTTTCTTTTTTTTTTTTTTTTATGACTGGGTGCCATAAATGGGAAACATTCTCCATTTGGCTTATCCACTCATCTGTTGATGAGTATTTAGGCTGTTTCCATCTTCAGGGTTTTATGAATAGCACTGCACCAAACAATACACACTTATCTCTTTAAGTCCCTGTTTTCAGTTCTTTGGGGCTTCAACCTAGAGGTGGAATTCCTGTCTAATCCGGGTTCTTTTTCTTCTCTATGACTTCTTCCTTGGACAAGCAGATAACGGATTCCTTCTTGCTGTAAAGAAAGCAGAGATTTCCATGCCAACATGAATGCCCGAAGAGACATTCTAGTCTCCCCCTTCTGATCTCCACCCAGCTTGGACCACTGTCCCTAGGGAGAGATTCTGTCCTGTGTGCTCTGGAGAAGAAAGAGGTTGTCCGGAAATAGGAATGCCAATGGGCAGCAGTAAGAGATGCCCACTGCTCTGTCTCTCACTTATTTCATTCAACATTGTCATCTCTGGTTCCATATATGTGGCAGCATTAGTGTAGATGTTAGGAAGCTTATCTAAAAACATACTTGTTACAGTTAGGGAGCATATGAGTTCTCGACAAATTAAAGAGCGAGAAGCAAGTAGGACAAATTCTGAAAAGCAAAGGGATTTCAATTTTTGTTTCGATACTGTTCCTTTCTTCATTAATACCAAAAGCTCAGTTAAATTTACGACATGTGAACAATTGGCAAATGTAGGCTGCTCGGTTCTGTATTGCTCTCTTCATTGTTCTGTAATTTCCAAGCTTTTCACAAGCACAAAAAAAATATCAGCACATGGCTAGGGTCCAGATGTAAAGCAGTTTGTCTTTCTTTTTTTTTTTTTTAAAGATTTTATTTATTTATGAGAAAGGAGGCGAGAGAAAGAACCAGATATCACACTGGCACATGTGCTGCCGGGGATCGAACTCAGGACCTCATGCTTGAGAGTCCAAAGCTTTATCACTGTGCCACCTCCCGGACCACAGCAGTTTGTCTTTTAACCTTTAATTTTTGGACATGCATGTAGATGGCTATAAGAGAGATAGGTAGATCGGCAGAGAGGTAAGACTGCATTTTTTTTTTTAAGCTGGGGCTTTTTCAAGCAAACCTAAGCACAGGCTCTTGCCAAACTATCCCTGTTGTGCTATGCAGCTTCGTGCCATTTTATAGCATTTATATGTTAGAATGCATTTTGCCCTTAATCTTCTCCACCGTTTCCCTAACTAGCAAAATGCCCAGTGTGTTTCGCACTAACCTCAAAATCCCCATAAAGATTTAGTCTTACATCTCTGAAATGCCCCCTAATATTTAAGCAAACAATCAGACTGCTCCCAGAACAAAAACTGGCAACAATAAACTACCCTAATCAGTGCTCCTCGGAGAAGAAAGTCCTGTGTGGTGAAGAAAGCTTTCAGGAATCCTATGAATACCACAGGGACAGCTGGTGACAGCCTTGTCTCGTTCGGTTTTGTGAAATCACTGAGAGGGAACTTTGCAGCATCTTGCTTGATTCTGAAGTGGTTAAAATTTCATACTAGGAACCTTAATGGCCAGAGAAAGGATCTGAGTGAGCATTGCTCACAAGGGCTGACATCAGCGTGTGGGAATGCCGTGCACAATGGAATGCGATCCAGCCCTCCTCCGAGAAAGAATTGGGTCTGGTATGCAAATTCAAATATTGTTTTGAAAAATCCGTTGCATCAAATGACAGAACAATGTTTTCTAAGCCAGTTCTTGGGGCTGTTGTTGGCAAAGCCGTTGACAGTAAGCTCATCTAGCCAGCTCGTCTAGGCTGTGCTCTTGTGTTCTGTGAAAAAACCCAATCAAGAAGTTTCCTCTTGCAAATGGAATAAAACTTCCATTCGGGGGAGGGGGGGGGCTCTGGTTAAACAGTTTTCCTGGGCATGAAAAGAAGGTAATCTACTTGAAATATTGTGGATCTCTGAAAGCATTTCAAATTTGTGTGTAACGCTCTCCACTCGTTGGACTAGGTGGTCTTCCTTTTACCCTTCCGGGCCCACTAACTGGCATCTAGCTCCAGATGAAGCCTTCTGGTCCCAAGTTCCAGAAATAATCTAAAGCTACCCAGGAATCTCTATGTACGTTTCTTGCCTCTCCTGTGTTTAACTGGAGTCGTATCTGACTTGGCACATGGGTTTACAGGGAGGCAGTGATACCAGCGTTCATGTGTGTAACTCCTGCATCACTCCGGTGCAATGGCTCTTTAGGAGTGACCCTGGACAACACCATCAGCATTGCCTGGGGTCCCATTATTGGTGCCCTCCTCCCAAGACCTACCGTGGGCGGGGCCCAGAATCTGCAGTTTTACAAGCCCACCAGTTTGGTGGATGGACACACACCCCGGCCTGGTCACTGCTCCAGGGAAACCTGTCTGCAGAGGACAGATGCGGAGGACCCCTGCCACCCAGGGCCCTGCACTTTTCCTCCTCTGAGGTGGGGGCAGTCAGAGTGCCAGACTTGCCATGGTAGTTCGTGGCGATGCCACCGTGTGGGAAGGACTGGTGGTGTTGTGTTGGTGTTTGCAGGTAACACAAGGAAGTAGATCTGCTTAGTTTTGAGGAGGGAAATGGGAAACTGGGATTGATGGTCTTAGAAAAGGGGTCCCAGAGAACTTCCCATTCCGTCTGCCATGTGGAGTTAAAGCACTCCATCAGCACCCCATGGGTCATTTTCCCTCATGAAATAAACTTGAACTTAGTATGGGAGAAAACAAAAAAACCTTTCCTTCACACTGCATCTTCTCTAAGGGCTTCTATAGCATTTCATTGTTTTGTACAAGACTCTCCAGAAACTAGCTTGGCATTTTAGGTGACAGTCCTCAGAAAGGGTGACAGTTTCGATTGTGGAATGTAAATATGTTGGAAGACCTTAATGCAAGGAATGGAATGCAGTGTGGTGACCCCTCTCAGTGCTCTAATTATTGATGGAGGAGGCTGAGAAAGAAAAATGACATTGGTCAAACAGCTAGCTAGTAGAAACAAGCGCTTAATATATGCTGTCTCGGGTCTCCCCCCAAAAAAAAAACAAAAAAAAAATCGCGAGAATAGGCCCTTTGTCCAATTTACAGCTGTACAGCTGAATCTTTAATTACCAGTTGGCCTTTTAGGGTGATTTCATTTATATTCTTTTGTTAACAGAAGAACCCAGAATTGCTTGTGGGTAACATAGTTATGTGATCAGGGGAGGAGAGCTGTCTGAGGATAGGAAATATGATTGTATTCATGTATTTACGAGAGTCAGATTTTATTTTTTTTTGTTAGTGATTTAATATTGATTAGAAAATTACAAGATAACAGTGGTACAATTCCCCCACCATTCCTACCACCAGAGTTTTGAATCCGTCAATCCCTCCATTGTAAGCTATAGCAGTTCTCCCAAGGTTGCAGATATGGCTTACCTATTATTTCTACAACTATCTTGTCTATATTTGTGTATAAGTGCCCCCTTTTTAAGACCACATCTTCTCTTCTTTTCTAAATAACACATACACCTACTACTACATCCAAGTGTCCCCTCCCCCATGGAGTTGGAGTTCTCAGAAATTCCCTATCATTTCTCCCCCACTGGGAGTATGGATCAAAATTCTTTTGGGGGAGCAGAAGGTAGGAGTTCTGGCTTCTGTAATTGCTTCTCCACTAGACATGGGCATTGGCAGGTGGAGCCATACCCCCAGCCTCTTTCTGTCTTTCCTTAGTAAGGTAGGGCTCTGGAGAGATGAGATTCCAGGAGACATTGGTCAGACCATCTGCCCAGGGAAGTCAGGATGAAACTCTTTTTTTTTTTTTTATTTATTTATTTATTTATTTTTATTTATTTATTTATTTATTTATTTATTTATTTTTTTATTTAAGAAAGGATTAATTAACAAAACCATAGGGTAGGAGGGGTACAACTCCACACAATTCCCACCGCCCAATCTCCATATCCCACCCCCTCCCCCAATAGCTTTCCCATTCTCTATCCCTCTGGGAGCATGGACCCAGGGTCATTGAGGGTTGCAGAAGGTAGAAGGTCTGGCTTCTGTAATTGCTTCCTCGCTGAACATGGGCGTTGACTGGTCGGTCCATACTCCCAGTCTGCCTCTCTCTTTCCCTAGTAGGATGGGTCTCTGGGGAAGCTGAGCTCCAGGATACATTGGTGGTGTCTTCAATCCAGGGAAGTCTGGCCGGCATCCTGATGATACCTGGAACCTGGTGACTGAAAAGAGAGTTAACATACAAAGCCAAACAAATTGTTGAGCAATCATGGACCCAAAGCTTGGAAAAGTGGAGAGGAAGTATTAGGGAGGTACTCACTGCAAACTCTAGTATACTTCTGCTTTCTTACTTTGGTGCCATATTCCAAACTCAGTCAATTTCTGCTTTGCATTTCTACTTCTTTTTTTTTTTTTTACATGCATAACATTCCCCAGATTCCCATTTAGCAATAAAACCCCCACTATTTCATTCATCATTTTTCATGGACCTGTATTCTCCCCACCCACCCACCCACCCCAGAGTCTTTTACTTTGGTGTAATACTCCAATTCCATTTCAGGTTCCACTTGTGTTTTCTTTTCTAATCTTGTTTTTCAACTTCGGCCTGAGAGTGAGATCATCCCATATTCATCCTTCTGTTTCTGACTTATTTCACTCAACATGATTTTTTCAAGGTCTATCCAAGATCGGCTGAAAACGGTGAAGTCACCATTTTTTACAGCTGAGTAGTATTCCATTGTGTATATATACCACAACTTGCTCTGAATTACTCTGAAAATGTCCAATAGTTCTAGGTTATCTATCTCTTCATTTAGCTCCCTTATGTCTTTACTGATTTTCTTCCTGGATGATCTGTCAAGTTGAGATAGTGGGGTGTTGAAGTCCCCTACTATGATTGTGTTACTGTTAATATATTGCTGTAGCTCTTTCAGTAGAAGTTTGATGTATTTAGATGGCTTCTCATTGGGTGCATAGATATTAATAATTGTTAAGTCCTCTTGATTGACTGATCCTCTGAGCATTAAGTAGTGTCCATTCCTATCTTTTTTAATCTTATGTATTTTAAAGTCTATCATGTCAGATATGAGAATAGCTGTTCCTGCCCTTTTTTGTGGGTCATTGGCTTGAATGATAGTTTTCCATCCTTTCACTTTAAGTCTGTGTTTGTCTTGTTGCGTAGGTGAGTTTCCTGTAGACAACATATTGTTGGGTTGTGTTTTCTGATCCATCTTCCTACTCTGTGTCTTTTAATAGGTGAATTCAGGCCATTCACATTTATTGATATCAAAGATTGAAGATATTTTAACACCATTCTTGTAGAGTTTTAGAGTGCTTTGATATATGTTCTATTTGTGGTGGTCTGGTTGTTTATAGGAAACCTTTCAGAACTTCTTTCAAGGCAGGCTTGGTGATGGTTGCTTCCTTCAACTGTTGCTTGTCTGAGAAGGTTTTGATGCTTCCATCTAGTCTGAATGACAGTCTAGCAGGATATAGTATTCTTGGCTGAAAGCCTTTCTCATTGAGCACTCGATAGATATCTTGCCATTCTCTTCTGGCCTGTAGTGTTTGTATGGAGAAGTCTGCTGCTAATCTTATGGGTTTTCCTTTGTAGGTGACTCTTTGTTTTTCTCTTGCAGCCTTGAGGATCCTTTCTTTATCCTTATTCCTTTCCAATCTAAGTATGACATGTCTTGGTGTCTTTAGGTCTGGGTTAATTCTGTTTGGGACCCTCTGGGCTTCTTGAATCTTTATGTCTTTGGTGTTGTCTAGACTAGAGAAATTTTCAGCTATTATGGCCTGGAGAACGCTTTCTTCCTCCCCTTCTCTTTCTTCCTCTGGTAAGCCAATAATGCGTATATTGTTTCTTTTGAAGTCATCCCATAGGACTCTGTTGTTGTTTTCAGCATCTCTTAATCTCTTTTTGAGATCTCTTACTTCTTCTTTAGTTGTCTCTAATTCATCCTCAATCTTGCTAATTCTGTCTTCAGCCTCATTGATTCTATTCTCTCTGCCCTCTACTGCTTTCTGGAGTTCATCTATTTTGTTGCCCTGCTCTGATACTGTTTTAGCTTGTTCAGCTAGTTGCCTTCTTAGCTCAGCAATTTCAGCTTTCAGCTCTCTAATAACCATGAGATAATTAGAATTTTCTTCCATATTCTCATTTGTTGTTCCTGCAGTTCTGATTACAATTTTTTCAAATTCTTTACTCACTCCTGTTATTATTTCCTTAGCTAATGTTTGGATGTTGAACTCGTTGTTTTGTGCTTCGCCCTCTGGAGGACTTTTAGCTGGACTCTTGTTCTGGTTCGAGTCTCCATTATTTTTTCTTGTTGTTTTAACCATTTTATATAAGTTAATAGGTTTTTCAATCCCTGAGTTGGAGTTCAGTGGTGTAAAAGCCTTTTTTTTTTCCCCCTGTAGGCTATGGTAGCCTGAGGGCTTTTAAACTGTCAATAGGCTTCTTGGCTTAATCAATGACTCCTGACCAAGAGATAAAGCAGGGTGTGGCAGAGATAATCCAGTGGTTATGCAAAGAGACTTTCACAGCCCCTTAGCTATGCCACCGAGGTATAGGTCTTCTCCTGAGTTTCCGGGTTAGATCTCTGTACCCTGGTGTCCCTCCCTGTTGCTGCTCCAGATTCTGAGGGTAGTAGCAATGGAGACTCAGAGTTGCACTTGGTGAGTCTCTGGGGAGTCCTTTCCTCCCTTCAGCTGTCCCCTTGTTGGTGGAGCAGACTGGAGGTGGTGTCTCCACTGACAAACTGTTGAACTGTTAGCAGTCACTTAATCTCTCCTTAGGCCCCTCTCTCCTCTCTGTCACCAGCCACGCGTGTTTGTACTCACGGGTGATTTACTGGGGTCATTCTAGTCCTGTCTTGTTTCGGTCCGGGTGGTCTCCTTTGGTATTCCTAGTTGATCCGGGAGAGGAAAGGAGAGGAGAGAAAGCGATCTGCTGCTCGTAGCTCCGCCTCCGGAAGTCTTCTCCGCTCAGGATGAAACTCTTGATAGTGCCTGCAACTTGGTAGCTGAAAGGCGGCAAGATACAAAGCAGGACAAAATGATTAATGAACAGGAAACAAAAAATAGGACCAAAGCAGATGAGAACAGGGATCTTGGCGTGGAAGGAAGCTAGGAAGTCTATTTTAGGCATGCCTTATAGGGCCCAGGACTATCATAGTTTTTTGCTTGTGTTTGATAGCTAATATGGAGTTGGATAAAAATAGTGTCTGAGAGGATGGTGTCAGAGAAGAGAAAAGGGTTAGAAAGTTGGGTTAGGCCCAAGGGTAGCTCCTGTTCTTGACAGGAATCCATGAGTAAAATTAACTATTGGGGGTCAGAAGGTGGTGCACTGGGTTAAGTGCACATAGTACAAAACTGCAAGGACCTGTGCAAGGATCTGGGTTCAAGCCCCTGGTTCCCCACCTGCAGGGGGGTGTTGCTTCACAAGCAGTGAAGCAGTTCTGCAGGTGTCTGTCTTTCTCCCTGTCTCCCCCTCCCCTCTCAATATCTCTCTGTCCTATCCAATAAAATGGGGGAAAAAATGGCCACCAGGAGCAGTGGATTCATAGTGCCTGCACCAAGCCCAGTGATAACCCTGGAGGCAATTAATTAATTAGTTGCACTGTTTATCCACCTGATAAATAAATAATATATAAATTTATATATACAAGAGCCTATGTCACCTGAGTCCTTTTTGGTCTGAACTCACAGTTCATGGCCTGGCCACAGCCGGGAGCACTGCATACTGCACTCATTTCAGGACCGGTCTTCCTCGAGTGGCAGAGTAGGGTGACCCAGCCTCCCTTCAGAGAGTGGGGCAGTCCTTAATATTGCTGCGCTGTGGTGAGAGCGAGGTCCTGAGAAGGCCCACAAGAGGGCTTATGAGGACATTCCTGATGGAAGTGACCTGTGATGGTGGAGAGAGGGATCCATTAGAGGTCAAGGCCCAAAATATGATTGTATTTAAGTCCAACGTGGTCATTTTCCCTCTTTTTCCCATGTTTGCTTTGACTGTGACCATGTGACCTGGTTCTGGTCAATTAAATGTCAGAGGAAATTTGTGGGGACTGCGTAGAGATCTACCCTTGATTTATAAGAGACGTGCATGAATCACAGACCTCACTCCTTCTTCCGCTTGTTATTGTGTACAGATACAGTGCTTGGTTGGATCTACAGCAGCCATCTTGCAGCCTTGAAGAGCAAGTCAAGGAGAGCTGTTGGGGCTATCCTGTCTAGCACTTTCTGCTTCCGTATTTCTGGTTGGGTGAGTAAACATATTCCTCTTGTTTCGGTTATTTCTGATAGGCATTCTGCTCCTTGCTACTGAAATATTTTCTGAGAACATCCTCGTTTGTCAGGCATTCTAGCATTACTGATGATCATTACTGTCCCAGAATACAGTGCTAGTATTAAAGACGGTAAATACCACCCTAGTTGCTTGTCTGTCTCACTCCCTTGCCTCCCTGCCTTGTCCTCTAGCAAAAATAAATATTGCCTACCAGAAACCTGCAGAATTTGAAATCCTAGAAAACTGACCAACAACACTGAAAAGGAATTTGAGGACATTGTACTCAGTACAGTTTATTCTAGACCAGATTGTCACAAGGAATGCTTCATCAGTATTTTTCTCTTTTCTTTTCTTTTTTTCTTTTTATTGAGGGGTTGCTGGTTTACAGTACAGTTGTTAACACGAGGGCACAAATTCTCGTGTCTTTGTGGTAGGTGTCTGCAAAAAACACTTTTGCCCCAACTTAGCTCCTTTTCCATGCGTCAGTATTGTTCAGGTAGCCCGGTGTTTATTTTATGTCTGTATGTGATAAACGCATTCGTGTAAAAATACAAACATTACACCAAGGTAAAGTTTTGATCTTGATTGGCAAGCATTGACATTCTGACATAAAGCTTTTCCATGCGATTTTTCCTATATGTTTTTGTAGGACAGATCTCTTTGAGAGAAATTGAGAACTCAAATGGATGAGATGGACTTTTAAGATGTGATAGTTCCCTCCAAATTTAGTTTAAGTAAGACTTGTACAATTTTCTGTATTACCCACAGTATATGATGGAGGCAGTACCAGTGGTGATGATGGCAGTGATGTTGGTAGGTTGGTTGTGTGATGGTGATGGCGGTAGTGGTGGTGATGCTGTGGTGAAGAAGGTAAGGTAGTGATTGTGACAGTGGTGACTATGCCACATTGCAAAGAAGCATAGAGCTTTTCTGCAACAATTCAGCTTCGCTCTGATTATCCTCAGATAGCTAGCCGGTCATCTTCAGAATTTATCATGTCTTATTTTGAGTGGGGAGAACAAACATGATTCTTCAGTTAAACCTGTGTTGGAAAAACTAGGTTTACATGAGAGTATATATTTGAAAACTGCAACCAAAATGTGGTTGCAGGTGAGTGCTTTGTGTTGTAATTCTGAGCTGTGCTGGATTACTTTTAGGAATAGAGACTGTCATCCTTGAATCACTGTCACAGATGTCCTAGGATGGTGGAGAATGACTTCTAGAAGAGAAAGGAAACAATGGCAAAAATTGGTTGGTTGTTGGTACCTAGTGCCAGAAATTCCAACTGAATTCTATATTCCAGCTTCCTAATTAAGCCCCAGATTTCTGTATGGGGTAGGTCCCTGGACCTTAGAGGCATCATAAGTTCGTTCCCTCCACTTAGAGTTTATTTCCACATTATTAAGCTGGTTATCTAAGACCTGGAACTGCTAACTTTCATTACACTGTAACTGTATTGTCTTCTTTTTAAAGAAACATTTTAGTGTTTATTTTGGATAGAGATAGAGGCAAATTGAGAGGTAAGGGGAGAGAGAGAAAGAGAGAGAGAGAGAGAGAGAGAGAGAGAGGAAAAGGGAGAGGAAGAGGGAGAGGGAGAGGGAAAAAGAAAAGAGAGGGAGACTGACCTATAGCACTATTTCACTGCCTGTGAAGCTTTCCCCTACAAGTGAAGACCAGGGACTTGAACCTGGATACTTGGTAATATAATGTGTGTGTTCACCCATGGATTATCTTCTTAAACTTGAAAGCTATGGCTAGATTGAGGACTTTTTTTTTCCCTGCCATGTTGTGGGTACATACATGTTTTAATTGTGTTTCTTTGAGCAAGTATTTGTGTGCCCAAAGACCAGTGCCATTAATCCAGGTACCAATAACCCTGATCATTTGCAGTACCTTTTATTTCTGATCACTTTATTGGGGGGAAATAATGATTTGCAAGACACTTGTCAAATTAGTACAATTTCTTTCTTATCTCCCCATAATCAGTGTCTGTGCCCCATTCCCACCGCCTCTTAATTGAATTACAGTAACTCTTGTATATCACATTCCACATTGAGCACTGGCGCTTCTTGCTTTTACATGGAAAGCTTCATTCGGAATGATTAATCACGTACTTAAGTAAAATGCTTGGTAAGTAGCATTATTCTAGAGTATTTAGGGTCAAGTGTATTTTTATTAAAAATAATCTGAAACTCTTTCATTGAGCTGATACTTAATAACAAATATTTCTAGAAAGATATGATGCTTTCATAATAGGTTCACATTGGATGCCCAATGTCAAACTGTCACTGTAACATTACAACTCTTGTAATGCTGTCACTTTGTATCTGCTAAAGAGTGGTGTTGCACCCAGCAGAGTCACTGGGGAAGAAAGTAGGTTTCCCCAGTTGCTCTGAAAGGGGGGGGGGGGGCGGCTGGCCATTCCAGAGAGGGTTTTGCTGACTTGCCCCCCACCCCCGTTCCTGGGGCTGTCAACAAGCGACTGCTGTAGCCAGCATGAGCCAAAGTGTTGTTGAGGCCCTGGCTTATGGTTCATAGCTCTCACCATAGTTTCTGGAATGTTCCGTGGGAGCTTCTGATTAGTGGAAATCAATCCTACATATTGATGAGAGAAAACATCAGAAGAGGTATGAACATAAGACTATCCCATGTCCTCTGCTGGGACCCTAGCTACATGTCTTGAACGTTTTCAAATGTTGAAGCTTGGCCTGGGGATTCACACACTAGGGAAGGCACCTATTGGAAACAGCAGAACTTGAGAAGAAAATAGTTGCTCCGCACAGCTCAAAGTGTGACCCGTGGACTAGAGAGGTCCCATCCCCAGGGCAATCCACTCCCACTAAAACAGAAGTACCCATGTCTGAAGCTCTGTTTTAACAGCATTCCTGGGTGGTCCCAATGCACATTAAAGTGTGGCCAGTATCATTCTGGGCAGTATTAAGACCAAAGTCTGCGTTCTTGTCTCCTCTAGCTAACTACTACATAATGCCACTGCCCGCCACTATGCTGGTAGGCATTTGTATGCCTTTCAAAGGAGCCTCATGGGAAAACATTTGCACAGACCTGTGTAGAGAAATTAAAGAGCAGAAATGGCAACAACAAGCAATTACTAGTAGAACTCTAGCAAGCCATGCAGCTGATAAGCTCTGTGTGGTTAGAGTGGGAAACCCCAGTGCTTTCAGGGCTGACCCCAGACAAGCAGAGGCTGATGCTGAGCTTACGGCAGTGACACATCAGCAGATTAGATAACATTGGCTCACCGGCTAGGCTAGGCGTGGGGTTGCGCCTTTCCCGCAGCAAGCCCTGTCATGTTTACACCATCTGTTAAATGCTGTGGCCAAGAGAAGTGCTGTGGTCGCAGAGCCAACAGGCCTGGCTTTTAACTCTCATATCATGCACTCAGTTTGGAGCTGACTCATTCTCCGTATTCTGCAATAAAGATATTTCATCTTATGTATTTAACGATCAAGGTATCAATTGCACCAATCTTCATTTCAATCACATTTTGACAACTGCCTGTATTAATCATCCTGAACTAAATTTAGAACATTTCCGTCCTTCCAGAAAGCTCCCTTGTGTCCCTTTGTGGGCACTTCAGCCAGCTACTCTTTTGATTCCAGTCACTGCCTGTCATCTGTACACGAAGAACCCTTGGCTTGCTGCCAACGTGTGTAAGCATAAAGCATGTTAGCCACTCCCATCCTGATGACCGTAGAGGTGGACTTCAGCTTTGATGTTATCAATAGCACTGCTATGAGCATTTGTTAGCAAGTCTGCTTTTGGACAGCACATTCATTCATTTCGGATAATAACCGAGGAGTGGAATTTCTGGTTCTTAGGACAGATGGACATTGAACTATTAGGAGTTGCTATACAGCTCTCCAAAGAGATTGTACTCTTTTACACTCTTAATTAGAAATGCGTGGAAATTGGGAGTCGGGCAGTAGCGCGGCTGGTTAAGCGCAGGTGGCGCAAAGCGCAAGGACTGCCCTAAGGATCCCGGTTCGAGCCCCCCGGCTCCCCACCTGCAGGGGAGTCGCTTCATAAGCAGTGAAGCAGGTCTGCAGGTGTCTGTCTTTCTCTCCCCCCTCAGTCTTCCCCTCCTCTCTCCATTTCTCTCTGTCCTATCCAACGACGACAGTAATAATAACTACAACAATAAAACAACAAGGACAACAGAAGGGAATAAATAAATAAATATTAAAAAAAAATCCACTGCAGTTGACTTATGAAGTGTAGGTGTATGTCTTTCTCTCTCCCTCTCTGTCTCCCCCTTCTCTCTCCCTTTCTGTCTCCCCCTCCTCTCTCCATTTCTCTCTGTCCTAACAAGTGTCACCAGTGAGTTTCTCTAAATGCATCTGAAAACCACCACCTCCTCTTTCCCTTACTTTGTGGAGCTGGCTGTCTTGCACTTGGGAAAGACTTGATTCTTCATAGTGGAAATCCCTTTTCTGCCCCCACCCCAGTCTTCGGTACAATGTCCCCAACACTGGTGATGCCCTTGGGATCGTCGGGCTCCTTGTGATCCCGGACCACATACGAGCCTTGCACACCCATCGTGATGAACCCCTCTCCCTTTCTTTTCCACCTGCCATCTTGCTATGAGTGAGAACAGCAACGACTCTTTTATCATTTTGGAGGGACTCACTATTTTCTGGAAATGCTCAGTTGGTGCTCTCCATATCGTCCACTCTGATGGATTTCCTGAAACGTTGACTGTGTAGCTTGTCAGGGTCATCATGGTGGTTAGGGGGTGACTGATGTTCTCATTTAGCTTTCTGCATTTGAGCCTGGAGCAGAAGTCCTGCACATTTCTCCCATCCCAGCCTTTCCTTCATAGTGCTGGAGATGCTCCCTGTGCTAAGTCCAGGGAGAGACGTTGCTTCCGGTATAACAAGCTCACAATAACCAGCATGGAAGCCCTGGAGTTAACAGATGAAGATTAGATTACATGTGTCTGTTAACTATTTAAAGCTTGAATTGACACCCAGGAGTCCATGAGCACTGTTGAGCCTGAGTACATTTATAAACATCACTGTGACTCAGTTTCCTTATCTGAGGACTGAGAAGAAAAAGGGTACTTGTACCAGGGCTTGCTGCTGCATTAAATGAACGCACATCTGGAAAGCGTGCAGAGGCATGCTGGGTCCGGAGCACCTGCCCAGTGAATGTAGCATCGGCTGTTATTAGTAATATGTGGTTTCTAAGTAACTGCTGGCTGCAGCATAACGATTTCATCGAGTATTTACTCCTCAGCCGGTTACTCATGTGCTTTAATTAACCTGTAATGTTTTCTTGGGGATAGGGAAATAACTTGCCATTAGAGCACAGGGCTTCCCCACATGAGGCCCTCAGAAGTCCTAGGTTTGATCCCAGGCACTGCCTTATGCCCGAGCTGAGTACTGTTTTGGTCTCTATTTCATTCTCTTCATTGCCTATCAAATAAATTAATTAATTTGAAAAGTTTAAAAAGGCTTTCTTTAGGGATTCGAGTTAACAGATCTGTCCAACCAACCCTGTAGCTAAGATTTTAGTTCCACAATCAAGTAGTTAATAAAACTTTACTTGTGGGCAGTTCTGTATTTTGAAGTTAAGAATTATTTGCAGTCCCATTTCTAGTGTCCAATAGTACAAAACACTTCTGAATGTAATACCATCTGGGTGAATTTGCTATGATTCTTACAGGTTTATTTTGTTCTCTGTAAATGGGTTTGTATCCTAATAAAAATCCTATTTCTCTAAAAAAAAAAAAAAAAAAAAAAAAAAGATGCCCACAGTGACCATGTTATCCAGTGATAACACTTTTTCTCCCTTTGGGTGGGCTTGTGTCTCTGTGTTCCTTTGACCTGAAGCAGTGCCGTGTGACTTTCAGTGCAGCTTGCTCTGCTCTCCCAGCCCTGGGCACCAGGAACGTTCTACACAGAGGAGCCTCTGAGTGCGATGTTGGGGAACAAGTCTGGAGTAGTCACGGTGGGTCCACGATGGGCAGGTGGAATAAATCAACAGTAGCCCTTGGCTTGCGAGCACCAGCAGTGGGATCTGTTGCTTAGCTGAGCCTCGCCAGGCTTGCCTTGAGTGGCTTCCTGGATGTGCCCAGACTGCTCACTCCACTCTGAGTCTTGTGGGTGGTGTGGCCATGCAGAGAACTCCACTTCTGGATGGGGGGGAGGTAGAAAAATCATGTGTCTGTGAGTTCCGACCATGCCAAAGACAAGGTAGCAAATATTGGAGTGCCCAAATCTGTACAGAGTACAAAATGGTACCCACAGAGGGAAACAGGACATGTAGCCCACAGGTCTGGAACTGACTGGAGGCAGGGATGGAGCAAGACAGGAAACAAACCCTGCCTCCAGAGACGACATCTGTCTGTGATGTTTCGTGGCAAGGCAAAGGGTGGGTTCACAGAGCGTGGTGTTACTGGTGCAGCTGTTTGGTGTGCTGCCTGGCTGAGACTGAAGTCAAGTCAGCAACGCCTCGGGTGGGCGGGCAGCCTCTCCCTGGGTATACAGGTCAGGTCACACCTACAGGACTCCTCGGTGCCCAGTATATGAAGCACAGCCCAGACATTCACTCTGCCTGGACACAGCTTCTGCTCGTCCTTTCTCCTGAGGCCCTCCCAGTCCCAGTTGAAAGAGAGCTCCCCTGATTAGCTAGCTCGTCACACTTCCTCCGTGACCAGAGACAGTCATTTTGGAAACTCGAAAACGCACACAGCTTGGCTCCCTTTCTGTGTACCCGTCCTTTAGCTCAAGCTTCCAGCTCGAGAACCATTTGTGTGTGTTTTTAATTGGGTCAGCCATGTTAACACCACGGTGGTGCCAGCAGTGTGCTTTTTCAGAAAACCCTCCCAGTCCTTTTGGAATTCAGCTCATGGGCTTAACAGACATGTATTGACATAACTAACTTGTTCAGCATGTCTTGCTGTAAGTGAGGAGAAAGCAAAGCTCTGCATTTAGCTAACAGATGAGATTCTTGTTGTGGGGATAATATACTGACATGGTGCACAGTTCTTCTAGCGTTTGCCCTTCTTCCGTAGGCAGTCAACAGCGTCAGGTTGAGCCTGATGTAAAGTTTCGAGACCTCCTTTGAATCTGGAGAGGTGGCAGTTGTTGACTATGTGGGTCATGGTCTGTCTGGAGCCGCAGGGGCAGTTCGGGTCATCTCTGGCTCCCCAGCGATGGAACATAGCGGCGCACCGGCCATGGCCTGTTCGATAGCGATTGAGGAGGGCCCAGTCATAACATGCTAGGTCAAAGCTGGGTTGACGCTTGCAGGGGTCTGTGATGAGGTGTTTGTTCTTTACCTCAGCTGACTGCCAACTCTGTTTCCAAGAGTCTGCAACAGAGAAGTTCAGTGTAGGCGTAGGGGACCAGATTGGGTGACGAGACGTCAGGCGTTGGACAGGGTGGGCAAAGATATCCGCGTATATTGGCAGGTCCGGTGCACAGTAATAGGACACATATCCCAGAGTGCAGTTCACCAGTTCATGCGTAGTAACCTCCTACTGAGAACCAAAGATTGTTCTATAGATAATATAAATAACGGGAAGAAGGAAGACGTTCTGGGCACTCTGTTACAACCTGGGGTGTGAAATGACTTGCACTGTTGGCCATGTGCATTATCCTTTTGTGGAAGATGGTCGCTGGAATTTCGTGGAGAAGGGATTCTTGAGGCTACGGAATGAACAATGCCTTTCCTGATTCACCGGGGCCTAGGCTCTACAACAGGTTGTTGTGGTTCTCAGGTGTGCTCACAGTCAACTAGCAGGTTGAAAATAGTGACATGAATTTGGTTTCTTTTTGCTTCTGTGAAGTTGTTGAACATTGTAACTTGTTAAGTGGCTTAAATTTTTGACAGTTGACTTATGATAATAATATGCATTGACATACACTGGTACACACACCCTATACAGAGTAGATATTTAGTGAATGTCGAAAATAATTTCATAAATGTGTTTATAAAATTTGAAATCTATACTGTCGGAAAGCTGAGAACACTCCTATAAGAAAAAAGCAAATCAGAAACATTCCAAAAGTTGTAATATGCATGTATGTGTGTGTGATATGTATAATATATCATATATATTCATAAATACTTTATAGGAAATATTTATAGAGAAATATCTAGTTTTTATGTGTTTAGAGGAAGATTTGTATAAGAAAGTTAGATTCAAAAGTAAAAGCTGCCTTAGCTTATTTTACTGCTTCTTGGCTAGAGGTTAGTCAGGAGATCAGAAGTAAGGCTTTAAAGTCAAATGTCTGGAGAAATTTAAATATACGTGAATGCGCATGTTTAAACTGAAGAAGAATGTTGACAGAAGTAAATCACTTTTAGAGAGAATTCTCAGGACCTGGTCCCTTTTAGGAAAGCTCTCCTAGTTACCGTGCAAATAACATGGTCCTTTAAAGTACTTGCCCACAGAATTTATGGGTTTATGTCTGTATGCCTCTGTTTATTTTTGGTATAAAAATCCTGGCTTATAAAAAGGGTAGTTAAGTATGGTACTACATAACTGTGATCCCTTTGCCTGACTTAAGAGTTTGTACTTAAGGAACATAAACTGAAGTTGGAGGTAATTTAATTAACATTCTGAACACTTAAAAGTAGACTTGCTTCTCAGCTTTAAGACACAAAGTAACCCCGTTAAATTATAACAATAATTACAGCACATGGACACTTTAAAAAGTCACAGATCATAAGGCCAGGCTCCAGTGTGAGATGTTTGTCTCTGGAGAGTTAACTGAAGCAAAAATCTTGGTACCCACTAACTGAGCTCCTTGTTTAGCCTCACGAAAGCCATCACCCCCTATCCTCAGACGCATACACAATTCTCCCTATTGTCTTACGGCTTGTACAAATGATCACCACATCCTACGGGTACTAGCTGTGACATAGTTCTTGTTATCTGTCCACTCTGCTCCGTTTCCTTGACATTGCTCGGGTTCAGGATGACATCTTCTTCCCCTGTCCATACACTCAGCCATGGTCTTCCATTTTTCCTGATCTCAATCATTCCTCCTCTACCCTCTCTCCTGCTTTCCACAGAAGTGTCGCTTTAAGGACAGCAGATCACCCCAAGAAGGCTACAGTTAGTCTCAATTCAAGCATCACGTCTCCAGGCACCTTCCCATGGCTCCCCTGCCTTACTCTGCTCTCCTAAGGCCTGAAATTGCTCTGTTGGAGTAAGCACTACACTTGCTCCCTCGGTAGTCACCACCTTCAGTAGGTCATGAGCTCTGTGATCTGCAAGGCTTGGGGCTGTCATCTCATCGATCCAAAATTCTTGGATTCCAGTCCAAGGTGGGCTCTCAAGTTATGATAAGAATTTATCACACCTCTTTCATATTAGAGGAATTTTTGGAGCCATAACATCTGTCAATACTCTCTAACATATGAATCCACTATTATTTTCATGCTAAAACTTTTATGACTCTTAAGGAAAAATTTTCCAAGGTGGTGGTATTCCAGCAGACTTTATCTGGCAAAAGAGAATAGCAAAATCTATAAATCTGTCCTTAACCTTAAATTTCTTCTATCTACTTTCACTAAATCAGATTTTAAATATTTGTATTTTAGGTTTTTATGATATATTAATATGAAATGGCTTGTGATTGTGTTGTAAAATGTGTTATGTGAAACTCTACACATGTGAAGTGAGGTATAACACCGGTTCCCCTGTTAACATGCTAGGTGACGTTTCATGCTTTCTTTCTTATTTCTTCCTTTCACACCTTATTTATTTATTTATTTTTTATAGATTTTGCCCTGAGACTGAAAACTCTGCTTTGGCTTATGCTACAAGAATGTTATATGGGAAGAAAAATCACATTTGCCTTTCTGTGTGCATTTGTACCTATGTGTCTGTCATTATTGATACATAGCTGTTTTTAACAGTAAGAAAAACGGAGCATGTGAAAGTTGGTGGAACACGAGTTTATTCATAGCTCTGTTGTGAAGGAAAGGTCATTGTCATTTCAAATAATATGTTCCCCAGCTTTACTGGCATATAACTGACATGTAACTATGTGAGGGTTTAAGGTCCAGTGAATCACTGTCTTTGTTGCAAATACTAAAATGGAGCCTGGTTCAACAGACTTAGTCACCATTGTAAAAATAGTAGAAAGAAATATATTTTTCCTTGTCGAAGTCAAAATATTCCTCTGATTATAGTCACTGATAAGTTTGGCTTACAATCTCACAAAGAACTATAAACTTCAGCATACATATGTTTGTTCTCTGAGAAATAGTTATGGATTAAATAAGTAAAGAATCTGCTTTAAAAGAACTCCCGGTGGGGAAAGGTAGAGGAAGTGGGGAGGAATACAAAGGCCTGATGGGTACTTATGGAAATTGAGTGATGATTACTTGCTGGTTTAGTATATATTCTCTGGACTTCCATATATGTGTGAAGGTTTCCATAATGCAAGGTTTTCATGAGGAAAAAAATCATCTAGAAGTAGAAACACCCTGAATCTGATATACATGAATTTATTTAGAGGGACCAGAACACTGCTCAGTTCTGACGTACGGCGGTCTTGGGGATTGAACCTGGGACCTCTGGTGCCTCAGGCACAAAAAGATGGTGCTATTTCTCCACTCCATTACAGGTTCAATTTGGGGGCCTGCTACTGGGTGACTCTAGAATGCTCAGAGAATCCCTTCTCATATTTCACATGCTCATATATTTTGTTTTGATTCTCTGGGAGTCCATACTTGCCTAATTCCACTGCTCCTGACAGTCTCAGTCCCTCAGTCTCCACCCCCCCCCCCGTTCTGGGAAGGAATGTACTTTATTGGTTTTTAAAGAGTTTAGTGATTGATTTCATAAAGTGGGCCTAGAATGTTAAATCAAAGAATATTCAACAAAAAGCTGTTTTAAGGAATTTTCAGTTACATAGAGTTTGTTTCCAGCCAAAATCCTTTTAATTTAATTTTCTAACATTGGTAAATGCCTAATATGTACCCTTTGCTTGTATTTATTTCCCCACTTAGTATAAGAACCAGGAGGTGATTTGGATCTTCCAGAACATTCTTTCTGTTTTTTTCTCCTTTGTTTTCTATTATATTTAATAATAATTTACAAGTTCATAAGATTATAGTTCCACATTACACTCACCACAGCTCTGTGCTCTCTCTCTCTCTCTCCAAACTCCCTCCCCCCAAAGATAATCACCATAGTTTTAACAAAGTCTTAGGAAAGAGTTTGACTACTTTTTCTTTTTAACAAGCTTATGTATCTCAGTCTCCTCCTCCTCCACTTTTTGAATTGGTGATTTAAAACTGGCTTACAAGAGCTTAAGATGACAGGGGTATGGTTCCACACGACATGGTACAGTTCTGTGCCCTCCCCTGCCCCAGCCCACTTTCCTCCCCTCAAGGATAACCACTGCAGTGTTCACAAAGACTTAGTGACAGGTTGACATTTTTAAAAAGGCCAAACATTACATTGGGACATGGGTGTACTTGTGATACCTGACATTACGCTGCATTGGTTGTTGAGGCAAATCAAGGTTTGAAATGTATGAAACCAGAAGCCAGTCTGAAAACATTTTCCAGTGAATAGATATGTAAACTGTGTTTTGGATTTAGTTAACACAGACACCTCATTAATCTAGAAATTCTCTCCAATCAGAACTATTTTGGATGAAATTATAGATACAATGATACATGCAGCATACTTTTTGCATTTTTGATGGCAATAAAGAGAAACAAAATGTTTTTCAAAAGTTGGTTTAGAAATGCATAGGCCTGTACTGCCAGAGCTTGACTATAACCAGACTATGTACAGACAAAGAAAACTGGAGGAAAATGAAGACTTTCACAGAAAGTGAAAAACACCTAGAGGAGATATAAAGGCTGATTGGATGAATGTAGAGCTTGATTATCCATTTATTGTATTGTAGCTTATCTAATGCTTTTTTTTTTCTCCTGAAATAGTATAGCTTTCCAAATAAAAAGAACTCACACACTCACACAGACTCACACACTCACACACACACACATTCACACATACACACACACACACACACACACACACACAAACACACACTTTCCCTCTCTCTCAAGCCAGCAGTGTGAGTGTTAGAGGTGTTCAGATATTAGTAAGTGGATGAAGTCACTGCAGTCTAGTGAATACTCTTATGAACTGAAAGGTTTTTGGAAGCCCCTTTCCAGAATCACTTAAAGTACGTAATGTACTCCTTGAGGATAAGATTTAAAACAAAATGAAATCAGATGCGTTTCTAGGTTTAAAACCAACATTTCTTACTAATTCACATTTGAACCCTTTGTGAAGATGGTCTCAATGATAACAATCTACATTTTTTTAAAAACTCCAGTCCATCCGGAGAACTGAAGCATAGCCAAGCCCCTCAATGTTGAAAAGAATAATCACTTGAAAGAGAAAGCAATTCATCCTGTTTCGCTCAGTTATTTTCTCTTCCAAATATGGAATATAGAAATCTAGAAAGGGCAACAGTGAGTTAATATTCATCATGTTTTGTTTTTATTGGCTTTGAAACTACACATTTCTTTACATTTCTGGCTTGCATAAATTCTTTATTTATCCAACCAACCTTATATCTTTTCCAAGTTTTTGCTTTAAAGTGAAAATCTTCATCCATTTTCCTCAAGCTTTCCTTCCAAACATCCAGTTTTTCCCAGCATCTGTTTATGTAGACCATGTCAGCAGGATATTTGGAAACCAAATTTAAACACATTAACACACAGCCAATGGTGTGTATAATATGTATGGGTGGATATGCAATTACTTGATCCATTTATATCTTCCGGAGCTAAATACAGGATGCCAGTTGTTTGTTGGTTTGTAAGTGGTTTTGCCTTTGATGAAATTATCTTTACTAGCTATGCCTATAGTGGTATAGAAGTCTTTTCTTTTTCCTGACTTCTCTAGGACATTGTTCTACATAGAGCTTCTTAGAGATAGGGCTTCTCAAACATTCAGGAACTTTCTTAGGACTTGCCTTTGTGACTGCATTCAAGTCAAGCTAGAGACAGTGTGTTCAGGTAAGCAACACTACGTGCAGTGTCAAGGGACCTGCCAGTCTCTCTGGTATGATGCAGGCATGGCTAAGACTCTTATGTCCAGTCACTCAGGAGCCTAGACCCCAGGCATGCGATGGATGACTCTTCTCTCCTTGAAGGCCTCATTATTCAAGTGATCATTAACTTATCATCTGTGCCACTTCGTAGAGGCAGGAAGAGAGAATGTATAGAGAATTGTACAGTGTCTTTTGTTTGTTTTGGTTTGTTTTTGGTGTGTGTCTGGGGGGGTGGCTTGGTCCAGTCGTGAGAGGCCCCACTTCTTCCTACATCGTAAGGTCCAGACTTTAGGCATATGACCCAGCAACATGACAGAGGAAGAAAGTCTATAGTATTGAGCCCAGATGCACAAAAAAATGGAGTTGAGAAGGCCAGGAAGTGGCTCACCTGCTTGAGTGCACAAATTACTGTTTGCAAAGGCCTGGGATCAAAGCCTTGCTCCCCACTTGTGGTGAGGTGGGGGACCTCACTAGCAGCAAAGCAAGGCTGCAGCTGTCTCTCTTTTTCTCTCCTTCTCTCTCCCCTTTCCTCTCAATCTCTCTCTGTCCTGTCAAATAAAATAAATTAAAAAGAAAAAAAATGCCCCCCGAAAGTGGTGGATTCATCATGCAGCCGCTGAACCTCAGTGATAACCCTGGTGGCAATAAAAAGGATTTTAAGAAGGAAGAAAATTAAGCTGGGTGAGTGCATAGCATTGTCTCTGCCACCATATAGACTGATCTACTGTGATGCCGGAGGGACCGCACAGGCCCCGATTCTCTCCAGGGTTCTCCTGTGGCAAGCTGATTTCTTCATTCAGCTTGGATTCCATTCGATGGCTACTTTGATTCCTGGTAGACGAGGCTTTAAAATATTATCAGTCACTTACGGATAATAAGTTTTCATGCAGATAAAATATTTGAAAGCAGATGGCCCCACTTTTTATTAGTGATTTACTAGTGGTTTTACAAGATTGATTGTAAGATTCCGGGGGTATAGTTCTGTACCATGCCTCCCTCCCAACAGTAATCACCATAGCTCGCTCTCACTGTGGTGAGGCTGACTTTGGCTGCTTTTTTATTTCCTTCAAATTTCGTGTATTTCAATTCTCTATACTCCACTTGTGAGCAAAACTATGGACTTGTTGCCTTTGAGCTCCTTGCTTACTACAGTAAGCTGAAACACCTCCAGTTCCATCCATTTTGTCCTGAGATTCAATACCTCCTCCCTCCTTCCCTTTTCCCCTTCCTCCTCTTCCTCGTCCTCCTCGTCCTCTTTTTTTTGTTGTTGTTGTTTTGTTTACCAGAGCACTGCTAGCTCTGGCTTATGGTGATATGGCAGATTGAAGTTGGAATTTTGGAACCTCGGGCACAGCAGTCTCTTTGCATCACCATTGTGCTATTTCCCTTGCCTCATATCTTTTAAATTACAGAATAGTATCCCATTGAGTATATGTCCCATAACTTATTTGTCCAGTTATCTCTCTATAGGGATTTGGGCTTCTATCCCCTGACTATTTTGGATAATGTAGCTATCAATGTAGGGAGTGTATGTGCCTTTGAATTAGTGTTTTTCATGTTTTTGAATGTGTGCCTAGGTGCGGTATTACTAGATTGTAAGGTTTTTCCATTTTTATTCGTTTGAAGACACTTCATACTTGAAAATGATCTTGTTAGTGGGTTGATGGGAAAAATTCCCAGGGAGATGGAATCAAAGTTGGACGGCAGGCATGTAATGCTGCACAGGGAGCAAGATGGTGGAGCAGTTAGTTATCGGTTACCCACTTAACCAATGCTCTGAATTGCTAACTGACCAAAAAAGACAGCACACTTGTTTAGTTTACAGGCGGTGAAATGATGGCTACAGAAGGCCCAGCCCGCTCGCACCTTCTCCCATAGGGAAGAGGAAAGGACAGAGAAAGCAATTCTCTGTGTGGCTATTCTTAGGGACCCACCTTGTGACTGTGACTGTCCTGTGTGTCATACAGCAGTGTGACACCACACTGTGAAACCAGCCAGCACGCTGTTTATTGTATCCCTAGGACCTTCACCAGCATGCTCTAGCCCCTCCCTCCCCTCACCCTCTTCCCCTGGTAAGCATGCTTTTTTTTTTTTTTCATATAGGTTGACTTTTTGGATTTTTAAATTCCACATATAAGCGAGGGCACGCAGTATTTGCCATTCTCTGCCTGACTTAGCACAGCGCCTTCAAAGTCCATCCTAAGCTGCTTCAAATGATAGGATGCCTTCATTCCCGTAATGGGTTGAATCACATTCCATTCTTTATCCATCCACCCAGTAATGGACTTACACCTTACTGACTGTAAATAATGCTACTATGAACATAGCAGATGTCTTTTCAAGTTAGTGTAGTTTCTTTCCTTTGGACATACCCCCAGAAGTGGAATTGCTGAATGATAATGATAGGTCTATTATTAGAAAATTTAAGGACCATCCATACTGTTTCCCACAGTGACTATACTAATTTATAATCCACAAACAGTGTCCATGCAGACAAGTGTTTTTAAATCTCTTGTATTTTGGACAGCGATCATTCCAGCTGGCATACGGTGGTAGCTCATTGACTGTGATTCTCCCTCACAACTCCCTGGTGGCGAGTGATGTCGTACATCCTTGCAGGTACTTGTGGGAGCTTCACATATATCCTTTGAAGGAGTGTCTGTTTATCTCCTTTTTCCATTTTTTTTTGCATTTTTTAGATATTTTCTTTATTAGGGGATTAATGTTTTACAGTCGACAGTAAATACAATAGTTTGTACACCGTAACATTTCCCAGTTTCCCACATAACAATACAATTTCCACGGTCCTCTGCCATCATGTTCCAGGACCTGAACCTTCCTGCCCCCACCCCAGTCTTTTCCTTTGGTGCAGTACACCAACTTCATTCCAAGTTCTGCTCACTGTTTTCTCTTCTGATCGTGTTTTTCAACTTCTGCCTGTGAGTGAGGTCACCCCATATTCATCCTTCTGTTTCTGACTTATCTCACTTGACATGACTTCTTCAAGCTCCAACCAAGATGGGCTGAAAATGATGAAATCACCATTTTTTTTTAACTTGGAGCATTTTTTTATGTGTCTCTCAGCCTTTTGGATCTCTTCTGTGGTGAATATTCTGTTCATGTCCTCTCCCCCATTTGTGGATGGGGTTATTTGTTTTCTTTTTTTTTTTTTAATCTTTATTTTTATTTTTATTAAAGAAAGGATTAATTAACAAAACCATAGGGTAGGAGGGGTACAACTCCACACAATTCCCACCGCCCAATCTCCATATCCCACCCCCTCCCCCAATAGCTTTCCCATTCTCTATCCCTCTGGGAGCATGGACCCAGGGTCATTGAGGGTTGCAGAAGGTAGAAGGTCTGGCTTCTGTAATTGCTTCCTCGCTGAACATGGGCGTTGACTGGTGGGTCCATACTCCCAGTCTGCCTCTCTCTTTCCCTAGTAGGATGGGTCTCTGGGGAAGCTGAGCTCCAGGACACATTGGTGGTGTCTTCAATCCAGGGAAGTCTGGCCGGCATCCTGATGACACCTGGAACCTGGTGACTGAAAAGAGAGTTAACATACAAAGCCAAACAGATTGTTGAGCAATCATGGACCCAAAGCTTGGAAAAGTGGAGAGGAAGTATTAGGGAGGTACTCACTGCAAACTCTAGTATACTTCTGCTTTCTTACTTTGGTGCCATACTCCAAACTCAGTCAATTTCTGCTTTGCGTTTCTACTTCTTTTTTTTTTTTTTTACATGCATAACATTCCCCAGATTCCCATTTAGCAATACAACCCCCACTATTTCATTCATCATTTTTCATGGACCTGTATTCTCCCCACCCACCCACCCACCCCAGAGTCTTTTACTTTGGTGTAATACTCCAATTCCATTTCAGGTTCCACTTGTGTTTTCTTTTCTAATCTTGTTTTTCAACTTCGGCCTGAGAGTGAGATCATCCCATATTCATCCTTCTGTTTCTGACTTATTTCACTCAACATGATTTTTTCAAGGTCCATCCAAGATCGGCTGAAAACGGTGAAGTCACCATTTTTTACAGCTGAGTAGTATTCCATTGTGTATATACACCACAACTTGCTCAGCCACTCATCTGTTGTTGGACACCTGGGTTGCTTCCAGGTTTTGGCTATTACAAATTGTGCTGCCAAGAACATATGTGTACACAGATCTATTTGGATGGATGTGTTGGGTTCCTTAGGATATATCCCCAGGAGGGGAATTGCAGGGTCATAGGGTAGGTCCATTTCTAGCCTTCTGAGAGTTCTCCAGACTGTTCTCCACAGAGGTTGGACCAATTGACATTCCCACCAGCAGTGCAGGAGGGTTCCTTTGACCCCACACCCTCTCCAGCATTTGCTGCTGTTACCTTTTCTGATGTGTGACATTCTCACAGGAGTGAAGTGATATCTCATTGTTGTCTTGATTTGCATTTCTCTGACAATCAGAGACTTGGAGCATTTTTTCATGTGTTTCTCGGCCTTTTGGATCTCTTCTGTGGTGAATATTCTGTCCAATTCCTCCCCCCATTTTTGGATGGGGTTATTTGTTGTCTTGTTGTTGAGTCTGGTAAGCTCTTTATATATGTTGGTTATTAAACTCTTATCTGATGTATGGCATGTAAAGATCTTCTCCCATTCTGTGAGGGGTCTCTTGATTTGGGTAGTGGTTTCTTTTGCTGTGAAGAAGCTTTTTAATTTGATGTAGTCCCATAGGTTTATACTTGCCTTAGTCTTCCTTGTAATTGGATTCGTTTAATTGAAAATGTCTTTAAAATTTATGCGGAAAAAAGTTCTTCCAATATTTTCCTCTAAGTATCTGATAGTTTCTGGTCTAACATCCAAGTCCTTGATCCACTTGGAATTTACTTTTGTATTTGGTGAACTACAGTGATTCAGCTTCATTCTTCTGCATGTTTCAACCCATTGTTTCCAACACCATTTGTTGAAGAGACTCTGCTTCCCCCATATAATAGTCTGGGCCCCTTTGTCAAAGATTAGATGTCCATAGGTGTGGGGCCTCATTTCTGGGCTCTCAGTTCTATTCCACTGGTCAGTGTGTCTGTTCATGTTCCAGTACCAAGCAGTTTTGATGACAATGGCCCTATAATATAGTTTGAGATCTGGCAGTGTGATGCCTCCGGTTCTGTTCTTTTTTCTCAAGATTGTTTTGGCAATTCTAGGTCTTTTCTGGTTCCAGATAAACATTTGTAGCATTTGTTCTATTCTCCTAAAAAATGTGCTTGGGATCTTGATGGGGATAGCATTAAATTTGTAGATGGCTCTGGGTAATATATTCATTTTGATGATGTTAATTCTTCCAACCCATGAGCATGGAATATCTTTCCACTTCTTTGTGTCTTTTTCAATTTCTTTGAGTAGTGACTCATAATTTTCAGTATACAAGTCTTTCACTTCTTTGGTTAGGTTTATTCCTAGATATTTTATTGTTTTTGTTGCTATAGAAAAAGGAACTGATTTCTGGATTTCAATTTCTTCTAACTTAGTGTTTGCATAGAGGAATGCCACTGACTTTTGAATGTTAATTTTATAGCCTGACACATTACTGTATTGCCTGATGATTTCCAAAAGCTTCTTGCTAGATTCCTTAGGTTTTTCCATGTATACTATCATGTCATCTGCAAATAAGGAGAGTTTGACTTCTTCTCTTCCAATCTGTATTCCTTTAATTCCTTGCTCCTGCCTGATTGCTATGGCAAGAACTTCCAACACTATGTTGAATAGTAATGGTGATAGTGGGCAGCCCTGTCTAGTACCTGATCTGAGGGGAAATGCTTCCAGTTTTTCACCATTGAGTATGATGTTGGCTGTAGGTTTGCTATATATAGACTCCACTATCTTCAGGAATTTTCCATCTATTCCTATTTTTTGTAGTGTTTTGATCATAAAGGGATATTGTATTTTGTCAAAGGCTTTCTCTGCATCTATTGATATGACCATGTGGTTTTTGGTCTTGCTTTTGTTGATGTGGTGGATCACATTGATTGATTTACGTATATTAAACCAACCTTGCATGCCTGGGATAAACCCCACTTGGTCATGATGAACAATCTTTTTGATATACTGCTGTATCCGGTTGGCTAGAATTTTGTTCAATATTTTCGCATCTATGTTCATCAGAGATAATGGTCTGTAGTTTTCTTTTTTGGTTGTGTCCCTGTCTGCTTTTGGTATCAGGGTGATGTTGGCTTCATAGAAGCTGGCAGGGAGTATTCCAGTGTCTTCAATCTTCTGGAAGACTTTTAAAAGTAGAGGTATTAGTTCTTCTTTGAAAGTTTTGTAGAATTCATTTGTAAAACCATCTGGTCCAGGACTTTTATTTTTGGGAAGATTTTTGATAACTGTTTCAATTTCATTAGCTGTGATGGGCCTGTTCATGTTATCCACTTCCTCTTTACTTAGTTTTGGAAGTTGGTAGGTATCTAGGAAATCATTCATTTCTTCCAGGTTCTCTAACTTGGTGGCATATAGTTGTTCATAGAAGCCTCGCATGATATGTTGAATTTCTGCAGTGTCTGTTGTGATATCTCCTCTTTCATTTACTATCCGATTTATTTGGGTCTTCTCCCTTTTTTGTTTTGTGAGTCTGGCTAAAGGTTTGTCGATTTTGTTTACTCTTTCGAAGAACCAACATTTACTTTCATTGATCTTTTGTATGGTTTTCCTATTCTCAATGTTATTTATTTCTGCCCTAACTTTAGTAATTTCTGTCCTTCTGGTTGCTTTAGGGTTCCTTTGTTGTTGTTCTTCTAGGTCTTTAAGATGTGCAATCAGGCTGTTTATTTGTGCCTTTTCTTGTTTCCTAATGTGTGCTTGTATAGCTATGAACTTCCCTCTTAGGACTGCTTTAGCTGTGTCCCAAATATTTTGATAGCTTGTGTCTTCATTTTCATTGAACTCTCGAAACATTTTGATTTCTTCCTTGATTTCCTCTTTGACCCAGAAGTTGTTAAGAAGTGTACTGTTGAGCTTCCACATTTTGGGACTGTTACTAATCTTTTGTTGATTGTTAAGTGTTAGTTTAATTCCACTGTGGTCTGAGAAGATGCTTGGGATGATTTCAGTGCTCTTGAATAGGCTGATGCTGTCTTTGTGGCCTAACATATGGTCTATCCTTGAGAATGATCCATGTGGATTTGAGTAAAATGTGTATTCCAGTTTCTTGGGATGAATGACTCTGAAAATGTCCAATAGTTCTAGTTTATCTATCTCTTCATTTAGCTCCCTTATGTCTTTACTGATTTTCTTTCTGGATGATCTGTCAAGTTGAGAGAGTGGGGTGTTGAAGTCCCCTACTATGATTGTGTTACTGTTAATATATTGCTGTAGCTCTTTCAGTAGAAGTTTGATGTATTTAGATGGTTTCTCATTGGGTGCATAGATATTAATAATTGTTAAGTCCTCTTGATTGACTGATCCTCTGAGCATTAAGTAGTGTCCATTCCTATCTTTTTTAATCTTATGTATTTTAAAGTCTATCATGTCAGATATGAGAATAGCTGTTCCTGCCCTTTTTTGTGGGCCATTGGCTTGAATGATAGTTTTCCATCCTTTCACTTTAAGTCTGTGTTTGTCTTGTTGCGTTAGGTGAGTTTCCTGTAGACAACATATTGTTGGGTTGTGTTTTCTGATCCATCTTCCTACTCTGTGTCTTTTAATAGGTGAATTCAGGCCATTCACATTTATTGATATCAAAGATTGAAGATATTTTAACGCCATTCTTGTAGAGTTTTAGAGTGTTTTGATATATGTCCTATTTGTGGTGGTCTGGTTGTTTATAGGAAAGCTTTCAGAACTTCTTTCAAGGCAGGCTTGGTGATGGTTGCTTCCTTCAACTGTTGCTTGTCTGAGAAGGTTTTGATGCTTCCATCTAGTCTGAATGACAATCTAGCAGGATATAGTATTCTTGGCTGAAAGCCTTTCTCATTGAGCACTCGATAGATATCTTGCCATTCTCTTCTGGCCTGTAGTGTTTGTATGGAGAAGTCTGCTGCTAATCTTATGGGTTTTCCTTTGTAGGTGACTCTTTGTTTTTCTCTTGCAGCCTTGAGGATCCTTTCTTTATCCTTATTCCTTTCCAATCTAAGTATGACATGTCTTGGTGTCTTTAGGTCTGGGTTAATTCTGTTTGGGACCCTCTGGGCTTCTTGAATCTTTATGTCTTTGGTGTTGTCTAGACTAGAGAAATTTTCAGCTATTATGGCCTGGAGAACGCTTTCTTCCTCCCCTTCTCTTTCTTCCTCTGGTAAGCCAATAATGCGTATATTGTTTCTTTTGAAGTCATCCCATAGGACTCTGTTGTTGTTTTCAGCATCTCTTAATCTCTTTTTGAGATCTCTTACTTCTTCTTTAGTTGTCTCTAATTCATCCTCAATCTTGCTAATTCTGTCTTCAGCCTCATTGATTCTATTCTCTCTGCCCTCTACTGCTTTCTGGAGTTCATCTATTTTGTTGCCCTGCTCTGATACTGTTTTAGCTTGTTCAGCTAGTTGCCTTCTTAGCTCAGCAATTTCAGCTTTCAGCTCTCTAATAACCATGAGATAATTAGAATTTTCTTCCATATTCTCATTTGTTGTTCCTGCAGTTCTGATTACAATTTTTTCAAATTCTTTACTCACTCCTGTTATTATTTCCTTAGCTAATGTTTGGATGTTGAACTCGTTGTTTTGTGCTTCGCCCTCTGGAGGACTTTTAGCTGGACTCTTGTTCTGGTTCGAGTCTCCATTATTTTTTCTTGTTGTTTTAACCATTTTATATAAGTTAACAGTTTTTTCAATCCCTGAGTTGGAGTTCAGTGGTGTAAAAGCCTTTTTTTTTTTCCCCTGTAGGCTATGGTAGCCTGAGGGCTTTTAAACTATCAATAGGCTTCTTGGCTTAATCAATGACTCCTGACCAAGAGATAAAGCAGGGTGTGGCAGAGATAATCCAGTGGTTATGCAAAGAGACTTTCACAGCCCCTTAGCTATGCCACCGAGGTATAGGTCTTCTCCTGAGTTTCCGGGTTAGATCTCTGTACCCTGGTGTCCCTCCCTGTTGCTGCTCCAGATTCTGAGGGTAGTAGCAATGGAGACTCAGAGTTGCACTTGGTGAGTCTCTGGGGAGTCCTTTCCTCCCTTCAGCTGTCCCCTTGTTGGTGGAGCAGACTGGAGGTGGTGTCTCCACTGACAAACTGTTGAACTGTTAGCAGTCACTTAATCTCTCCTTAGGCCCCTCTCTCCTCTCTGTCACCAGCCATGCGTGATTGTACTCACGGGTGATTTACTGGGTTTCTGTGGTCATTCTAGTCCTGTCTTGTTTTGGTCCGGGTGGTCTCCTTTGTTATTCCTAGTTGATCCGGGAGAGGAGAGGAGAGGAGAGAAAGCGATCTGCTGCTCGTAGCTCCACCTCCGAAATCACCATTTTTAATAGCTGAGTAGTATCCCATTGTGTATATAGACCACAACTAGGTTAATTTCCTAGCAACATGCAATACACACACACACACACACACACACACACACACACACACACACATACACACACGATAAACAGAGACATGGGAATGTCAGGCAAAGATTTGTGCTGGAATCAGGATATTTCAGGAAGATATTGTTCATGTCTAGCAGGAACAATCTTGGCAGAATTGAAAGAAGGACAAGATTGGAAGTTGCTGAGCTTGGTAACCAGAGTTTCACTGGCAAAATTCTGTAAGTGGACTTGAAGGAGATGTCAGGAGCTCCAGAGAAAACCGACAACTCCGAATCACAGCAAGGGTGTGATCCAATCGATCCAGCTCCTTACTAGGTTCCTTGCTTTTGTTGTTGCTGTGGCTCCCCTTGGTGACTCCTCTTCCACCACTGTCAAGTTGGTTTCTGGGTGTACTTCCATGGTGCTCATTTGAAGGTCTTGGAATCAAGTGGGATGTCTGAATGAAGTTCATTGGGTCAGCTGGGAGTTCTCCCTCCCCAGTGGCCTCCTGATGGGGACAACAAGAAACTCAAGGGGAGTGCCCATGATACAGTTATTGTCCTGTTTGCTTACTACGCAATACCTCCAAAATCAAACCACAGTTGAGCAGGGTAGATAACATAATGGTTCTACAAACAGACTCTTCTGCCTGAGGCTCTGAGATCTCAGGTTCAGTCCCTGAACCATCATAAGCCAGAGCCAAGCAGTATTCTGGTAAGGAGTGGTGGGGGGGAGCCAACCACAATCTCAAGTTACCAGATCTCTGAAACAACTTTATAAAATTCTGACATTTGGAAGTGGTACATGGTGGAGTCGGTGCTTACTTCTTCTTCTAGCGTTTGCCTCTTAAGGTTTAAAGCTCAATTTCAAGAAACCAGTCAGCTCCCTTTAGTGACTCCTATTTTGTTGCAGCTTTTCTCCTGGGAACTATCTTCACCTTAGTAGTAGAACCATGAGTCTGTACTCAGGTTTGAAGTCACCTAGAAGTTTCAGTTGAATCTGAGTCCTCATTGCTCCCGACCCCACTGCCAGTAATATCTACAGTGTACAGACCGTGCTGGCTAGACAGGTTATTTTTCTATTCAGAGTTGGCTTTGTAAAATGGATAGTTGAAATACTTCTTTCTGGTGCTTCCCATATTAAGAAATAAAACTAAGAAACACACAGCATCAACTTGATTATGTATGACTTTATTGCCTAGGAATGAAAACTTTAGCTTTCTACCTATTCATCCTGCATGCACCACTAGTAATGAGACCTACTTTGCTAATGCACTTCTCAGTTAGCTAAAAAAGGACTACAATGAGCTTGTCTTCCATAATACATCTCTGATGTCTGTAAATATTTTATATGAAGTCAAATCCTGGAGTTCAACTTCTTTTCAAGACAAAATTGACAATAACTAATTCAAAGGCAACATAAATCATTTACATTTAAGTGAAATTTTAAGGTCTCATTTTTTATTTGTTCTCACTTTTAGAAGAGTAGTGGGTTGCTTTAGGTCAGACACGAAGTTTTAAATACAAAAAAATAAAGATTTCATGAAAAAAATGAGTAGAGGATATGGACAGAGTCTTCACCAAAGAAGAGGTCCAAAGGGCCAACAGATATCTGAAAAAATGCTCAAAGTCACCAAGAGTCAGCGAAATGCAAATTAAGGCTGCAGTGAGGTACCACTTTCTACCTGTGATACTGTGATACATTGTGAAGGACAGTACAACAAGTGTTGGTGAGGGTGTGGGGGGAACGGAGCCCCTCTATTCTGCTTCTTCTTCTTCTTCTTCTAGCGTTTGCCCTTCTTCCGTAGCCAGTCAACAGCGTCAGGTTGAGCCTGATGTAAAGTTTCGAGACCTCCTTTGAATCTGGAGAGGTGGCAGTCGTTGACTATGTGGGTCATAGTCTGTCTGTAGCCGCAGGGGAAATTCGGGTCATCTCTGGCTCCCCAGCGATGGAACATAGCGGCGCACCGGCAATTGCCTATTCTGCCAATGGGAATTCACATTGGTCCAACTCCTGTGTAAAACAGTCTGGAGACTTTTCAGAATGCTGCAAATGGGCCTGCCCTATGGCTTGGCAATTCCACTCCAGGGGGTCTATTCAAAGGAAGCAAACACAGCCAGTCCAAAGAGATCTATGTACTCTCATGTTCATAGCAGCACACTTTTAATAGCCCAGACTTGGAAATAGCCCAGATGCCCCATGACAGATAAGTAGCTAAGAAAGAAGTTGTATGTCTAAATACACAATGAAAGACTGTTCAGGTGTTAAGAACGATGAAGTCATACGCTTCATCTCCTCTTGGATGGAGCTTGAGGGAATCATGTTAACAGAGACAAGCCAACATGAGAAGGATGGATACCGTATGATCTCAGTCGTGGGTGGAACTTATGATCAAGGACAGCAAGGGAAACCCCAGAGTCAAGCCTGGACTGGGTATGGAGTATTGCCCCAAAGCAGGGACTCTGGGGAAGGAGCTGCTTTTAGTTTCTGGTGCATGGTGGTGAAAAGGGACCTAAGTTGGGGTGAGAGTGTTTGTAAAGGGACCTAAGTTGGGGCAATGAGGTTTTGTAAACCTCATCATGGGTGATGAGAAGTCGTACCCATGTGTCAACAATTGTCCTATAATCTGTTAACTCCCCAATAATAAAATTTAAAAAACATAAAGAAGTTTTAAGTATGGTTCTGTGATTCGCAAGCTTAGTTAGTTCCAGATATTCCGAAGTGGGAGCATGTGGGGGAGCCACATATCTTATATAGGAATTGGAAGGCTCTGAGGCATAGACTGAGATGAATTTGAGAACATCGAGTCTAGGAAAGACGTAGATCAGAGTGATAGTTTGTCGTATGCTTTACATTGGTTTGTTCTAGCCCTCCCCCGCCAAGAGAATTGGATGAGTTCTGTTAATTTCGCGGGCCTGCTTGGCCCCGCCCCAAGGAACCCCTAGAGAGGGTTCCTGAGTCAGAGGGTTCCTGAGTTCGAGAGTGACAGAGTTCCTGAGTTCCTGAGTTCAAGAGTTTCAGGGTTACAGAGTAAGAGAGAGTACCAGAGAGACAGAGTTCCTGGGTTCCTGAGTTCCAGAGTAAGAGAGAGTGCTTGCGCCGCCGCAAAGAGACAGCAGAGTTCTGTTTGGTGATTAGTTTGTCTTAGTTTATGAATCGTGGTTCCTGAATAAAGAAATACAGCTTCCCTGCCCAGCCGTTGTCTCCGCGTCTCTGTTACCCGCCGTGAAGCAAGCCAGGCCGGCAAGAGCCTCCGAAATTTTAACAACAATAGTTATTGCAGGACAGACTTTGTACTCGTAGGCATGGGTCCCGCTGAGAAGCTCCCAGCCTGTAGCTGTAGGTCTGCGGGAAATGACTCACATTAATTACTCTGGAGAACAGAGTTAGAAATAGGTGAGGGTCGTAGGAGAACCCCAGGCTGTTTGAGTAGAGAGTATAGAGGACCAGAATGATTGCCTTACCATAGTGGGAATGATGGGGCACCATGGCCTCCGACAAACATAGATCTCACAGTTTAAGTGACTATTTGGTTACTATTTTTTTTGCAAGTTAGTTTGCTCAAAGTATATATATTCTGCATGAGAGTAACACCACCCAGTAGTTATCCTTCACCGCTTTACTTGTTTCACTCAGTGTTAGTATCATTTCACCTTTGTTTCCATCTATTTTGTCCCAAATGTTACTTGATCTCTTTAAGGTGCAGTTTCCTCATCTGAAAGTTAGAAATAGGGAGTCGGGCGGTGGCACAGTGGGTTAAGCGCACGTGGTGCAAAGTGCAAGGACCAGCCTGAGGATCCTGGTTCGAACCCCTGGCTCCCCACCTGCAGGGGAGTCGCTTCACAGGTGGTGAAGCAGGTCTGCAGGTGTCTGTGTTTCTCTCCCCCTCTCTGTCTTCCCCTCCTCTCTCCATTTCTCTCTGTCCTATCCAACAACGACGACATCAATAACAACAATATCTACAACAGCAATAAAAGCAAGGACAACAAAAAGGAAATAAATAAATAAATATATTTTTAAAAAATCTTAAAGAAAGTTGGAAATAATAGTCCCTACATTATTAGTTTGTTTTGAAATTGAATGAGTATTTGTAGAACATTTGGAATCGTAGTTTGCAGACTAAGAATTCTCTTGCCACATTGTCAAAACTAAATGTGAAATACTGTCTAGATTTTTTTTAATTTCATCCTTTTTTTAAAAAATGTATTTCTTTATTGGGGAATTAATGTTTTACATTCAATTTCATCCTTCTGTTTCTTTTTTTTAAATTAATTTATTTAAAAAATGGAAACACTGACAAGACCATAGGATAAGAGGGGTACAATTCCCACCACTATAACTTCGTATCCCATCCCCTCCCTTGATAGCTTTCCTATTCTTTAACCCCCTGGGAGTATGGATCCCAGAGTCATTGTGGGTTGCAGAAGGTGGAAGGTCTGGCTTCTGTAATTACTTCCCCGCTGAACATGGGCATTGGCAGGTCGATCCATACTCCCAGCCTGTCTCTTTCCCTAGTGTGGCAGAGCTTTGAGGAAGTGGGGCTCCAGGACACATTGGTGGGGTTGTCTGCCATGGGAAGTCAAGTGGGCATCATGGCAGCATCTGGAACCTGGCGGCTGAAAAATAGGTAACATATAAAGCCAAACAAATTTTTGATTAATCATGAACCTAAAGGCTGGAATATTGCATGTGAAGATTTGGGGTCTCCGTTTTGGAAATATCTAGTACGTCTGTTTTAGGTATACTCCAAAGGGCCCATGACTTTATTGGTTTTTGCCTGAGCCTGACATGTGATATGCAGGTGGACCCAGGTTATTGTCTGGGGAGATGATGTCATGCCTGGAAAAAAGGGGAATCCTTCTGTTTCTGACTTATCTTACTTAACATGATTCCTTTAAGCTTCATATAATATGGGGTGAAAAAGGCAATATCATCATTTAAAAAAAATTCTTTATTGGGGGATTAATGGTTTATAGTCAATAGTAAAAATACAATAGTTTGTACATATGTAACATTGTACATATGTAACATTTCTGTTTTCCACATTTCCATTTAACCTCCCAGTAGGTCTTCCTCTGCCATTGTGCATTGAGCCCTCCCCCCAACCCCAGAGTCTTTTACTTTGGTGCAATACACCAACAAATATTGTCTGGATTTAATGAGACCCTTTGTACCAGTCTGACCTAGGGGCACTGTTTAAAGTGATGATTCTGGGCGTCACCACAGACTTGTTCAGATTCTTAGAATGACTCTAAGAATATTTATTTTTAACAAATCTCCCAGTAAATTTCACTGTTTGAAGTCATATTTGGGCATTACAAAGGCTTTGTCTCTAGTAACAGATTTGAGGGCAATAGCAAGTCATTTTCTGACTCACCTGGTAAGAGAGTCATTCAGTAGGTGGGATAAAGCTTGCTTTCTTCAGGTCTAATTTGGGACAAGAAAGAATCTAACCAATCACACTTTCTCAGATATATCACCTATGCAATTTAGAAGCTAGTCTCCATTAACACTTGGGCTCGCCATATACTAAAAATAACCTCCAGTTTATCATATAGTATAAAGGAAATGCATCTTTTTTTTTTTTTTTTTTTGGCCTCCAGGATTATCGCTCCTGGAGGCTATTTTTTCCCTTTTGCTACCCTTGTTGTTTATCGTTGTTGCTGTTATTATTGTTGTTATTGATGTTGGGCAGGACAAAGAAAAATCGAGAGAGGAGGGGAAGACAGAGGGGCGAGAGAAAAATAGACATCTGCTTCACCGCTTGTGAAGTGACACCCCTGCAGGTGGGGAGCCGGAGGGCTCTAACCGGGATCCTTATGCCACCCGTCCTGGTCCTTGTGCTTAGCACCATGTGCGCTTACCCCACTGCTCTACCTCCCGGGCCCGGAAATACATCTGTTTTCTAGGTTACAAATGTCTGTGCAGATCCTGGAATTCTTAAAGCGAAAGAATAAATAATTCAAAGTAAGTACAAATCACTGAGTGGCGATTGTTCAATGTCCGTGGACACAGTTTTCAGTCTGACCAACAGCGGCTGGCTACACTGACCAGCAGATCATGCTGTATCTAGTCCTTGTTTGAAGCCACTCCCGCTTGGTGGGGGAGTGGGGGGTTGAGCCCTGCTGCCTAGGGTGCAAAGTTCACAGGAATTTGCTAACATGAAAGCACTATAACACTAGGGCTTCCTGTTCTGGAGGTGTGTGGACTTTCTTGGAGACAGTTCTCTCCTTTTTCTAAGGTTGAAGGGAATCAACTCAGGGCTTAAAGCTTGACGAAATGAAGTGACAGTCTGTCCCCCTAGGAGCGGACTTCCTAAGCCCCTGGGTAAAGGAAAGGACAGGGAGTTCTGAGAACAGTATACTCTGAGGGCTGGGCAGGGTCTCTGACAGAGCCAGTATAATTTATCAACTTACTGCTTAACACTTTTTCTTACCATTTGAAATATTACAGTATCAAATGCTTCCATGTAGTTAGTTTTGCTCTGTTTGCTTTCATTAACCTGTCAGTCGATAACCACCACTATGATTTAATTTTAAGAAATTATACATCGCAACTATATTTTAATGTCTTATGGGGAAATGTCACATCATTATATTTTCCAAAAGTTTCTTGGCTTCCTCACAAATGTGTTTCTCTCCAGGAAACCTGTCAGATTATTTGGTGAGATCACCTCCCCACATCACTGGGGGCTCAGTTCTCAGTGTCCTGTGTATATGTAGTTGAAAATGGTAGAGAAGACGCATAAGCACTGTAGCTCTTCTTCCTTCCAGAACCCCCAGATGAGAATAAAGGAATGTTTCAAGATGGCAGATACATAAGGACAGAGAATAAGATAGGAGGCAGCAGTGCCGAAGTCTGGGAAGTTGGTAAGCAGATAGAAGAGAGTTAAACGGGAGTTGGGCGGTGGCGCAGCGGGTTAAGCGCACGTGGCGCAAAGCGCAGGGACCGGCGTAAGGATCCCGGTTCGAGCCCCCGGCTCCCCACCTGCAGGGGAGTCGCTTCCCAGGCGGTGAAGCAGGTCTGCAGGTGTCTATCTTTCTCTCCCCTCTCTCTCTGTCTTCCCCTCCTCTCTCCATTTCTCTCTGTCCTATCCAACAACAAAAGCAACAACTAGGGCAACAAAAAGGGGGAAAAATGGCCTCCAGGAGCGGTGGATTCATGGTGCAGGCACCAAGCCCAGCAATAACCCTGGAGGAAAAAAAAAAGAGAGAGAGAGTTAAACGCCTTAACAGATCTGCAAAAGTTAATCCTAAACCCGAAAGCTGGGAAAAGGGAGGCATAGCTTAATGCATGTCACAGACTCCTCCCAAGGAGCAGGATTTGGCAGGTGGGAGAACCGGTTGAAAGTCTGTTTAAGAACTTAGTCCCTCATATCTCCGTTCCCAAATTTAGGCAGCTGAGCAAACATCCCTCCCTCATCCTGACAGGAGCATCGAGGTTTGTTCTCCAAGTAGGATAATCAAATGATCTTTAGGGTAGGTACTACCAGGCTCAGATCAAACAGAGGGATCAAGATAAATGTGTGTGGGTGGGGTCCTGAGATCTTCAGCCTTCTTCGCTCACATGGCTCAAGAATTTTGGTAGCCAAACATGTAGCTTCTATGCAAGAGGTCAGAAGTATCTTCTCTGGAAACTGAATTTCCCAGAGAAATGGGCACAAGGACACTTAAGCCAGAAATTTCTCAGTCATCACCAGAGAGAAAAACACCAGTGACAAACACCTCTACCCTCCGAGTGCCCAGTCGTCTTTGTAGTGTCTGACTCTGAAGTATGACCAGACAGACAAGGACTGCTAGGCATTAAAACAACAAGTTAAAAGCCAATAAAACGGATTAAAAACCTATAACAGCTACTACCTTCAGAGAATATATGAGTCAGTGTACCAAGGAGTGCTAGCAAAAGATCTACTCAGTTAAGACAAAAATCTTAGAAATTAAAAATCATGATAGCACAAACTTCTGGATGATAAAAGTAGTGAACGGCCCTTCACAGCATATAATAAAGATAAAGCAGTTTTGTGACTGCAATAGATGTCCTTACCAGGGGATCTTAAATTAGTCAGAAGGGAGATTATCCTGCCTTGACCTACCTTAATCAGGTGCACCATATAGAAGTAGGTCTACATGGCACAAAGCGCAAGGACCGGCGTAAGGATCCCAGTTCGAGCCCCCAGCTCCCCACCTGCAGGGGAGTCGCTTCACAGGCGGGGAAGCAGGTCTGCAGGTGTCTGTCTTTCTCTCCCCCTCTCTGTCTTCCCCTCCTCTCTCCATTTCTCTCTGTCCTATCTAACAACAACCACATCAATAACAACAACAATAACAACTATAACAACAATTTTTAAAAAAGGGCAACAAAAGGGAAAATAAATAAATAAATTAAAAAAAAAAAGAAGTAGGTCTAGACTCACAGAATGAAGACGGTCAAGAGATTGGAGCAGCAGAGATATCTCTGCTGTGTGGAAAGAACTGCATGACCAGAAAAATCCAGCGATCTATAAGCACCTCAGCCGTCTAACTGCAAGAGACTGAATCCTGCCCAGAGGCATGTGAACTTGGAAAAGGACTCCGAGCCTCGGAAATAGTGCAGCTGTGACTCTCGCCTCGACTTGACTTCATCCCAGCGAGACCCTGACTAGAGAAGCAGGCATAGCACCTCTGGACCCCTGACCCAGAGAGACAGTGAGATGATGTGTGTGTGTTGCTTTACACCACCACTACGTTTGCAACAGGAGCAAATGGTTCGGCTGAGGATGAGAACCAGTCTAGACTACAGCAGGCTGGTAGCTCACCCAGCAGAGAGCACACCTTACCATGCCTGAGACTCAGTGTATGTCGCTGTCTCTCTCTTTCTGAGATAAAGATAGCAAAAATGTTCAGCCCAGGAGTGAGGTCCAGGTAAACCCTGAGAAGATCATGTGTTGTGACATGAATCAGGAGAAAGGCAAACACCATATGATCTCACTAATGGCTGAAAACAAGAAACAAAGTAAATTTACAAACAAAACAGAGCTCTTAGATGCAGAGAGCAGATTGAAGCTTGCCAGGAGGGAAAGTGAAAAGGGAGGGTGAAAAGGGAAGAGAGGGCCACCTGCATGTGGATGGCGAGGAGCTAGAGTTTTGGTGGTCGTGCTGTCAAGTACACAGTGCAGCACTTCTGATATGACTTAATACTGAAAGCCAGTGGTGCCTCGACGAATATTTACGGGGGGGGGGGGGGCGGCGGCGGGGAGAAGGATGAAATCCTAACTTACACCCAGTAAGAGCTCTTTATATGGAGTTTTCTCACCCACTCCAGAATAATGGTAAATAGATCCATTGCTACCCTCTTTCTGAAACAACATTAAACCTATGGAGCATGGAAATTCACAGTCTACTCTCTTTTCTCGCCCATTAGAATCTGTGCAATTCCAAAGAGCATTTGATGCCAGTCTGGAAGTATAGCCATGAGGTTGTAACTTTCAGACTTAGGATTTTTTTGTTGTTTGTTTGTTGTCAGTAGGATTATCACGGGGACTCAGTGCCTGCCTGTGCCCACTATTCCCAGCAGCCCCCCTCCCTTTTTTTGATAGAGGGTGAGACACTGGGAGTTCACGAGGGGAGAGAGCGAGAGAGACACCTGCAGCACGGCTCCACCACTTATGAATCTTCTCTGCCCCCCTCCCAGCCACAGATGGGGACTTGAACCTGAGCTCATACATGGTAGCTTGTGAGCTCAACTGGGTGAGCCATCACCCAGTCCCTAGATTTAGAATTTAAAAGCAATTTTGGTTTAGAGCTCTCGGACTCTTCCGGATGTTGGTAGGAAAATTGTGTTTTCATAGACACTGGTTACTAATTCTCAGCAGATAGCAAAGAATTAATGTGCCCTTTTCTAGAAATCCACATTGCTACAAGCAGCCATTATTTCTGTGTGCAGTGGGAAGGAGTGCTAGAGACTTCTTGTGAAAATCTGATCCTTTGTTAAGGCTTTTGGCAGTAAAAATAACAATAACAATAACACTAATGAGAGGGAACTATGGTCTCCCAGCTTAGACTCTTATTCAGTCATCATTACCCATTTTTTTCTCTTTTTTTGCTCAGGAAGAAAAATCTTAGAGGATAAGTATCTATGCTTTCATAGTTTTGAATGATAAATCACTAAAAATTCACGTTAGCAGGAGTTTTTCTTGTCTCTCAGAAAAAAAAATCTCAATGCAGATGTATGAAATAAGAGTCCAGGAAGGACGTACTAACCTTTTGTTCTGACTCATTTGTTCCAGTGTAATCCCTCAAAGACATGTGCATTCAGAACTTTGGGACCAGGGATTGCTGAGTTAAAGATGTCTCTAAAAGGCTCTCTTCCATTAATGCGCCTGTGGAAAATAAACACAGGTACTGTGTTACCACACTATCTGTGTGCAAAGCCCGACTTTTTGAATAGTTGTCAGGAAATTCCAAAGGTCCTGCAGCTCAATTACATGGGTGTTGTGGCCTGAATGTAATTTTGATCCTTCTTTGCCTTGTAAATTTACACCTTCAGTGCAGTTTGTTCAGGGGATAAAAAGTGTGTCATGGTTTGCCTAGGGTGTGGAATGTGGCTGAGTTCTCATTGCTCCTAAGATCCTTAACTAGGCATTTCCTGACTGCTTTAGAGTTTCTGCCCTTAAACACTTCTGCTTTAACGCATGCCATCCAGGATATCAGCTGCAGAGAAGAGGCTGAAACAAGGCTACGGGAATTTATAAATGCGTGGGATCCACGGAGAAGTGTAATCAGTGCAGGCTTACAGTTGAATAAACACACCGGTTAGGGCAGTCAGCTAGTCTTTCTGAATGGACTGAGAGGAAGATCCTGTATGAGAGCCGTGTTGTGCTTGCCCGTTTTGCACTCAGCGACAAAAATGAAAAGTTGGCTTTCCTTCGCTCACGACTTGAATTTTTAAAGAAAATGTGCAGAGTTGAACAACTCCCACTTCTTAGTCAACACAAAACCCGAAGTTTTTACAACTCAGGAAAATATTAGCAAGAAATTAAGGATTCCTGCTCTTAAATAATGAACATCTGGGGTGGGGTGGGGGGTGGCTGGGGTTTGTGAAATGGCTCACTTGGATAAGATGCATTTTCCTGTGTCTGGATCAAGTCCCTTTCCCTCCCCATTCCCGGGCCTCCAGTGGCAGAGCTGGCTAGAGAGTTGGTTCCAGCTCCATGATCCTTCCCCTCTTTTTTTTCTCTTGCCTGAGCCCCCCTCCATTAGGGACCCGGCTCTGTGAGGTCACATTCCCTTGGCCCTTGGGTCTCCCCCCTTGTCTCTGCCACATGGCCACCCAGCCACTGTGTCTTTATGTTGGCGCAGGTGACCCAACTGGAACTGTCACCCCTGTAACTCACACTTGTGAGCTGCAGCTGTGACAGCCATCCAGCAGTTACTTATTGCAGGCCGCTGTGTTCCAGGCATGGATTGCAACCCTGTGAGGATGATTTCCTCAGTTCTTCATAGCTCTCGTACCGCAGCCTCTTGGGGTCGCAGTTGTAGCCTGCCCTCCTGAACAGGCTTCCTTTCCTTTGCTGGTCCTGGAGACTTAGGAGATGGTCACAAGTCCGTATCAACCTCCCAGGCTCTCAGTGCCCCTTTCTGGACTAAACATCTCTGAGGCGAGGAAAACCCCAAGTAGCAGGTGTGCCCACCGTACAGTTCTGTAGCCAGTTCCTTGCCCTTCAGTTGTTGACTCCCTTCTTAACCGGTTGATGCCCTAAGCCAGTTAATTGTAATAACTTGAGCTTTCCTAGGGGTGGGTGGTGGCAGCTAACTAGTCCATCAGCATTGCAACCCTTAATCACACCCACACCCTTTCCTTGCATGCTTGTGTCTCTGCTACCCCTTCCTTTCAGGCAGAGCGCATCATGCCAGCCTCTGTGCCAGCAGATTCTGGACACTTACCTGACTGGAGCGTGAACCCCTTTGAGAGTCAGTTATTTAAGCACCCCCCCTCTGTGTGTGTGTGTGTGTGTGTGTGTGTGTGTGTGTGTGTGTGTGTGAAGAGCTACACACCTAAACTTGAGGTGCTCCTGGTGCCTCAGACTGGTGCTTACTATCAATCTCAGTAAATCTTTGTTGGCAGAAATAGTTGGCATTTCATGAGCTTATTGAATTCATTGTATTTAACATCTAGTAGCCTCCTACCACAAGAAGAAAAAAGAAAGAAGGGAATGGGTGGAAATGAGGTATCATGTTGGGAGAACAGCCCCCAAAGGTTCCAGGCTCAATCCCCAGCACCGCCATAAACCAGAGTTGAGCAGTTCTCTGGTAAACAGACGCAAACAAAACTGAAAGCTGTGTCAGGGGGCTGGTGATCAGCTCACCTGGATAGTGTGCCGGCTTGCCCTGTGAAGGAAGGCAGTGCCACGGGTGTGGTCTCTTCATTGTCTTTATATTCCCTTTTTTGTTGCCCTTGTTTTTTTTTTTTTATTGTTGTTGTGGTTATTATTGTTATTGTTACTGATGTCATCATTGGGCAGAGATAGATAGGGCAGAGAGAAATGGAGAGAGGAGGGGAAGACAGAGAGAGGGAGAGAAAGACAGACACCTGCAGACCTGCTTCACGGCCTGTGAAGCGACTCCCCTGCAGGTGGGGAGCCGGGGCCTCGAACCGGGATCCTTACACTGGTCCTTGTGCTTCGTGCCACGTGTGGTGCGCTTAACCCGCTGCGCTACTGCCCGACTCCCTTTCATTGTCTTTCTTTCAGCCTCTCTGTCTCTACCTAAAAACTTAGGTGTAAATTTTAGGTTGCTTGAGACGGAGACTTTTTCGGCCAAGCCATTTTTAAAAAGTATGGTTAATAGTAGTTTACAAGACTGTGCGATTACAGGCCATAGTTCCATACCGCCTCCACCGTGCCTCCACCCTCCCACAGGTAGTTTGCTTCTGCCTTTTTTGTCGGGTTCATGTGTTTCCGTTCTCTAGATTCCACACATGAGTGAGATCATCTGGGAGTTGTCTTTTACTCCTTTGCTTATCTCACTAAGCATAATCACCTCCAGTTCCAGCCACTTTGAGAGGACATAAAAAAAAAAAAAAAGCCAGGCCAGGGAGGTGGCCCGGGCTGTAAAGGACTTGCATGCTTGAGGCTCGGGTCCAATCTCTGGCACTGCATATGTCAGAGCTGAGCAGTGTTTTGGTCTCTCTCTGTTAATCTTGCTCTCTCTCATTTGATCACATAAATAAATAAATTTTGAAAATATAAAGTTAAATAAAAAAAGAACCATGGGGGCCAGGCAGTAGCACAGCAGGTTAAGTGCAGTGCACGTGTTGCAAAGCACAAGGACCGGCTTAAGGATGCCGGTTCAAGTCCCCGGCTCCCCGACCTGCAGGGGGGTCGGTTCATAGGCGGTGAAGCAGGTCTGCAGGTGTCTATCTCTCTCCCCCTCTCTGTCTTCCCCTCCCCTCTCAATTTCTTTCTGTCCTATCCAATAACAACGACATAAATAACAACAACAATAATAACCACGACAGCGATAAAACAACAAGGGCAACAAGAGGGGAAAAAAATAGCCTCCAGGAGCAGTGGACTTGTGTTGCAGGCACTGAGCCCCAGCAATAACCCTGGAGGCAAAAAAACAAAAACAAAAAAAAAAGAACTAAGTGTCTTCTCTGGTGTTGTCAGAGGAAGAATGGGGAAATAAAAAAAAGAGAAGTACAGTAATCATCAGAGTTAGGAAGGGGAAAAGGGAGAACAAGCATTTAAAAAAAAAGATTTCTTTGATTTTCATGAGAGAAACTGAGCTCGGAGCACTGCTCAGCTCTGGCATATGCCTCAGGGGTCTTAGCAGGCCAGCCACGTATTCTGTCTCTTCAGTCCCCAAAGTCCTGCTTCTCAGATTTGGTGGGTGATTGTCTAAGAAGCTAGCGCACTGCGCTTACACGGCTCAGCCTGTGCGTGTATTCCTCTATCCCCCTGGGAAGAAGCCCCTCCTGTGTGTGCCCAGTGTCCACCCGGAGGAGGAGAGCTCTAAGGGAATCAGCATTTAGGTCTTTAGAATGGACATTTGGATGGCAGACTTTGTAGAACTGTTTAAGAGTAGAGAAAAATATGTGAAGTTTTGGCTTAAGATGTGGATAGGAAAGAATGAAGGGAAAGTTAATTTTTCCTCCCAGTGAAAAATCATTTATAAAGATAAGAAGAAAAAAATCCCAGGTTTAGAAAGATTAGTTACTTAATGCACATGGCATAAGCAGATGGAATGTATTAGGAATTCTTAATTAATCAAATAATATGAAGAAGTTTATACCACAAACAGAATGTTGTCATGAAAAACCATTGCCAGATGTGATATTTTATTTCTTCACCTATTATATTATGAAGCTAGTAGAAAAGCATGAGTAAGGGTAGAAGAATGAGGATTTGTCTTCAGTATGAAAATTTGAAAACAAGGAGTCAGTATCTAAAACACATAGAAAAAAAAACTCACACAATTCAACAACAAAGACACCAAACACCCCAATCAAACATGGGCAGAAGGCCTACTAGACATTTCTCTTGAGAAGACATGTAGTTGGCCCACAGGCACATGAAAAAGAGATTCAGCCTCACTGATTGCTAGGACAATGCAAATGAAAAGCACAGCAAGATAGCACCTCAGACCTCTGACGATGGTCTACAGAAAAATTGCACTGGAAACCAGTGTTGCTGGGGGTGTGGAGAGAGGAAACTCTGGTGTGCTATTGGCAGGAATGCGAATTGGTCCATTCTTTGCGCAGAACAACATGGAGGTATCTTTAAAAATGGAGTAGAGGGAGTCAGGAGGTAGCGCGGCGGGTTAAGCGGTTAAGCACAGGTGGTGCAAAGCGCAAGGACCGCCCTAAGGATCCCGGCGCAACCGCCCCCCCTCCCCACCTGCAGGGGAGTCGCTTCACAGGCGGGGAAGCAGGTCTGCAGGTGTCTGTCTTTCTCTCCCTCTCTCTGTCTTCCCCTCCTCTCTCCATTTCTCTCTGTCCTATCCAACCACAATGACATCAATCTTAACTACAACAATAAAACAAGAGCAACAAAGGGGAATAAATAAAAAATAAATATTTTAAAACATGGAGTAGAAATGGCATGTGATCCAGCGATGCCACTCTTAGGTATTTACTTAAAAGTCATGAGAACCCTTGTGCTCACAGCAGTGCTGTTCACAGTAGCCATGACATGGACCAATTCGTAGAAGACTGGATGGAGAACTGTAAGACACATAGATGCTAGCTGCTACTCAAACATTATCAAAGACAACAGTGCACCTGTTGAGTCAAGGTGGGTGGCACTAGTGGCGATAGTGCTAAGTGAAGCACTGGGTGATTGGGGAAGTCATGATGCGTTTTTGTATAGACAAACAGAGAAATATGTCATCGCTTTTCTGACAACCCAATAAATCAGAAAGTGAAAGACAGTTACCAGGTGGGTGGGTCACTCCTTTATGGAATATGAGAAACCAAAGCAAAAGAAATAACAAACGGGCCAGGTGGTGGTGCACCTGGTTAAGCACGCACATTACAGTGAGCAAGGACTGGGGTTCAAGCCCCTGGTCCCCACATGCAGGGTGAAAGCTTCACAAATGGTGAAGCATGGCTGTGGGTGTCTTTTTGTCTCTCTCCCTCTCTACTCCCCCCCCTCAATTTCTCTCTGTCCGATAATAAATAAATAAATAAAATATTTTTACTTTTTATTTATAAAAAGGAAACACTGACAAAAACCATAGGATGAGAGGTACAGCTCCACACAATTCCCACCACCAGAATTCCTTATCCCGTCACCTCCCCTGATAGCTTTCTTCTTATTTATTTATTTATTTATTTATTTTTCCTCCAGGGTTATTGCTGGGGCTCAGTGCCTGCACTACGAATCCACTGCTCCCGGGGGCTGTTTTTTCCCTTTTGTTGTCCTTGTTGCTTTATCATTGTTGTGGTTATTATTATTGTTGTTACTTATGTCATTGTTGTTGGATAGGACAGAAAGAAATGGAGAGAGGAGGGGAAGACAGAGAGAGGGAGAGAAAGACACCTGCAGACCTGCTTCACCGCTGATGATGCGACCCCCCTGCAGGTGGGGAGCGGGGGACTTGAAGCAGGATAGCTTTCCTGTTCTTTATCCCTCAGGGAGCATGGACCCAGGGTCATTATGGGGTGTAGAAGGTGGAAGGTCTGGCTTCTGTAACTGCTTCCCTGCTGAACATGGGCGTTGACAGGTCGATCCATACTCCCAGCCTGTCTCTAAATATTTTTTTAAAAAGAAAAGAAAGTACAAATAGACATAACTCTGGAAGCCGTGATGGTTACTGGGGAAGAAAGGGCAGTGGGTGGGAGGTAGTTGAGAAGGCCTTCTTAGAACCAAGGGACAGAGCTTCCGAGGAGTGTGCATCTTCCTTCTCAGCCAAAGCTAGCCAGAGGGGCACAGAACCAGAACCCAGCTGCTGTCTCTACTGGACTACACCCAGCACTGGGCCAGTGCAGGGACGGACCATGGTCCTTGCACCTAACACATTGAACTCCACTGATGTAATGCGTAATAAAATGGTACCACTCTCTAAAATCACTTTTGGTTTAGTTCTTATGGAAAGGTCAGGAACCAAATACTCTCAAAAAGCTCCCTCCCCGCTCCACCCCCTTTTTTCCCTCCTATGCACATCTCCTTTTTATTTACGTCTAAGGGTAGGAAACCTTTTCTCTGGGGAGCGTAAGTTCTTAAATAAGCTTTGTGTCCAGCTAAGTGGTTAGTACGTGACTTGAAGGTGCCATGAGAGCCCTGGACTAACATGTCGAATGTAGAGCATGAAGACGGTTGTTTATGGCTTGAAGACCAGTGCTTTCTGTGTCATCCCTAATAAATGAAGAATCACAGCTATCCAAAGTTGAGGGGAACAAGCAGGAGGGGAGAATGAAGAGCAAAGAAAGAACACACTATCCAGATTGCTTTTATAAGCAACAAGCTAGGCATCTTATTCATCTACTTTTAAATTTAGAACAAGGAATATAGATTTCTGTTCAATCGCTACCAAAAATTGAGGGAATTTTTACTAATATATGCAACCTTTACTCTAAACTCAGCACTGTTCTAAGTACTTTACATGCCACTGATTTAATCCTCACAGGAAGTTAGTATTGTTACCGTTTTCTACTTTATTTCAATTGCAAGATGGGTCATAAATAAAAATATATCAGTAGCCAGGTGGTGCACCTGGTTGAGCACACAGGTTAACAATGTGCAAGGACTGGGGTTCAAGCTCCCAGTCCCCACCTTCAGGGGGAAAGCTTCATGATTGGTATAGCATGTCTGCATGTGTCTCTCTGTCTTTCTTCCTCTCAGCCTCCCCCGCCCCTCTCAATATCTGGCTGTATCTATTAAATAAATAAAGAGAATAAAAAATAAAAATATATAATATTTCTATTAATATATCATCACACAGTACATCTGGAGAAAGAACTAATGGACAAAGAGCAAGGGAAGGGAAAGAAATAAGAAGAAATAGAACAAAGAAGGGATGATGGGGCCTGAGTAGTGGCACACCTAGTTAACTGCACATATTACCAGGCGCAAGGACCTGGGTTCAAGCCCCCAACCCCCACCTGTGGGGGGTACACTTCACAAGCAGGGAAGCAGGTCTGTAGGTATCTATCTTTATCCCTTTATATCTCCCTCCCCCCCCTCAATTTCTCTCTGTCCTATCTAATAAAAAAGAAAAAAAAAGGCCACTGGGAGTGCTATATTTGTAGTGCTGACACTAAGCCCCAGTGATAACGCTGGCAGCAGAAAAGAAAGGAAGGAAAGAAGGAAGGAAGGAAGGAAGGAAGAGAGGGAGGGAGGGAAGGAGGGAGGGAGGGAGGGAAGAAAAAGAAAAGAAAAGAAAAGGGGAAAGAAAGGAAAAAAGAAAAAGAAAAAAGAAGGGATGATGGATGAAAGATGGAGAAGAAACTTCTACTGAGGTATTGTAGGAAAAGAGAAGTCATACTTTACATCAAAGAGAGTTGGGCCAGTGTTTTTTCCTCGAAGTATTTGATAGTTTCTGGCCTAGCACCCAAATCTTTGATCCATTTGGAGTTTACGTTAGTACATGTTGAAAGGAGGTGGTCCAGTTTCATTCTTCTGCATGTGTCAACCCATTTTTCCCAACACCATTTGTTGAAGAGACTCTCCGTTCTTCATTTGATGTTTTTGGCTTCCTTGTCAAAACTAGGTATTTGTAGCTGTGGGGGCTGATTTCTAGGCTCTCAGCTCTATTCCCTGCTCTGTGTGTTCATTGTGGCTCCAGTAGCAGGCAGATTGATTACAGTGGCTCTGTAGTATGTTTAGAGGTCAGAAAATGGGATGCTTCCATTTTTGCTCTTTTCTCTCAGGATTGTTCTCACACCCTGGGTATTTTCCAGCTCAAGATACGCTTTTGCATCTTTTGTTCTATTATCTTAAAGGAATTTGGTGGTACTTTAATAGGGATTGCATTAAATATTAAATCTGTGTATGGTTCCAGGTAGAATAGTCTTTTTTTTCTTTTTAATTGCCACCAGGGTTACTACTGGGGCTCTGTGCCGGCGACCGTTTGTCCTTTTTTCTTTTCTTTTCTTTTTCTTTCTATTTTATTCGATAGAACAGAGAGAAATTGAGAGGGGGAGAGGGATATAGAGAGGGAAAGAGAAAGACAGACACCTGTAGACCTGCTTTACTGCTTGTGAATTGTACCCCCTGCAGGTGGGGAATGGGGACTTGAACCTGGGTCCTCGTGCATGGTAATGCATACTCAACTGGATACGCCACACCCAATCCCCAGAATAGTCATTTTGATGATTTTAACCCTCCAATCCATGAGCATGGAATGTCTTTCCCATTTCTTTGTATCATTTTCTATTTCTTTGAATAGTTTTCAGTATAAAGGTCCTTCATTCCCTTGTTAGAATTTTTCCTAGATAACTGGTTGTTTTTGATGCTGTGGTGAATGGAATCAATTTCTGGATTTCTTCTTCTTCTAAATTGATGTTTGCGTAGACTAATGCCACTGATTTTTGTACGTTATTATTGTAGCCTGCTCCCTTGCTATAGTGCTTAATAACTTCAGGAATCTTTTACCGGATTATTCTAACCTGCCTAATGACCCAGCCATTCCCCTCCTATGGATTTACCCAGGGAAAAAAGACACCTATCCAAAGACTTATGCACACAAATGTTCATAGCAGCACAGTTTGTAATAGTCCAAACTTAGAAGCAACACAGATGTCCAATTTCAGATGAGTGGCTGTTAAAGTTGTGATATATTCATTCATCTCTATCGCTATATCTTAGTCAGAACTTGAAAGTATCATGTTGAGTGAGATAAGCCATAAAGAGAAGGACCAATATCAGATGATCTCACTCACAGATGGAACTTAAGAAAAAAGGTACAAAGGACAGAGAGTAGAATGCATAATGGTTATGGAAACTCGTGGCTGAGGCTCCAAAGTCCTAGGTTCAATCCCCTGCACCACAATAAGCCAGAACTGAACAGTGCTCTGGTTAGAAAAAAAGGGGCAGACAGTAGTACAGTGGGTTAAGCACACATGGCACGAAGCGTAAGGACTGGCATAAAGGTCCTGGTTCAAGCCCCCTGCTCCCCACCTGCAGAAGGGTCGCAATAACCCTGGAGGCAAAAAACAACAACAAAGGAAAAGAAGGAGGAGGGGAGGGGAGGGGAGGAAAGGGAAGGGAAGGGAAGGAAAGAAAAAAGAAAAAAGAGTGGTCCAGAATATGGCACAGTGGATAAAGCATCGAACCCTCAAGCATGAGGTCCTGAGTTCAGTCCCCTGCAGCACATGTGCCAGAGTAATGTCTGGTTCTTTCTTTTTCTCTCCTTCTATCTTTCTCATTAATAAATAAATAAAATTTAAAAAGAAAAAAAGGACAAAAGGGAAAACATAAGGTGAACCTTGATCTGAGTGTGGTGTATTGCACCAAAGCAAAGGATTCTGGGAATGGAGGGGAAGGGAGTGCATGAAGGGACACTGGGGTCCTGGTCTATGGTGGGGGATGGGCCTAGGTTGTGGGAGAAAGTGTCTTCTGGATACCTAGACATCTATCATGCAGAGATGAGGGGTTATATTTATAGTATCATCAACTGTACTGTAAACCATTACCCCCCAATAAAATATTTTATAAAAAAAAAAAAAGTAGTTAAAACAGCGTAAAAGCTAGTGCAGCCATCACTGTAAAAACAGAGTTGAGCTATTTGCCAAAGCCACATGCATTAGCCGATTAATCATTTTAGAAGAAAGAATGTATAAACAGTCAGATTAAAAGCATGTATAAACACTGTCAAAATTTATTAGGAAACATATTTGAATTTCAGCCTAATATTTGCAAGTACAGACATTTCTGCAATGTTCCCTCTTCTTCATCTGATGGGGGAAAAGTCCTTATTCACACACTGTGAAAGCAGACCAAGAAAATACTAGTCTCATTGCATCGACATCCATCTTCTGCCTGGTCTTTGGACTTTAGTCAGTGTTCCGTCACGGCTTGGCTTGCCCAGTTGGTTGGTGAGCGAAGCCGTGAGCCGAAGAACACAGACGAGTGCCATCCTTCTTCATCCACCAGGTTTACCATGAAACGAAACCCGGGCTTTCAGAATCGGAAAGGGAAGAAGTATCAGTGTAGGAATGAACTGCTCAATGTAGCCTGGAAACGATAAGCACTGTGGGAGTTGAAACTGGCTCTCTTAGCTTGTTGTTACAGTTGGGGTTTCACCACTCTGGGTGACTTTTTTAGATAGAAGGAGAGAACCAGAAGCAGAGACAGAGAGAGGGAGGAAAAGACACCACAGCACCAAAGCTTCTTCAAGCACAGTGCGAGCTGGGCTTAAACTTGGGCTGCTCTCATGACAGACCAGGTGAGCTATCTTGTCAGCCCTTAAACATGATCTGTTCGTCTTTCTAACAAAATATCGATATTCTGAACAATGAATGCACTTAGCACGGGGCTGTGGGCATGAGTTTCTTTTCAAAAGAAAGTTCCTTACAAGTGGTGGGGTTAATGAGTTAGGCATTGTGTCAAGTCTCATATTCTTTTTTGTTTTTCATTTTTTTTTAATGGAGAGAAGAGTGCATTTGAATATTAAAATTGATATTCAAGTATTCAAATTTGCTATCTTACTCTCAGTGACAACAGGAGTGGCTCTGGAATGATTATTTTCGATCATTTTTGCATGCATTGTCCACAAGACCTCAGGGCCATGGAACTGTACATCTTGGAGGCCTGGGGGTGGAGGCAAGACACCACCACCATGCAGCCTCTGAAGGAATTGCCCTACTCACGTAACTAACTTTGAGCAACTCCTTTCCACTAAATGGCTGCCGAAGACTGACCTGAAATACCTTGAAGTGGCTCTGAATGACCAGTTTGGTTTTCTCTTTTCTTTTCTCTTCTTTTCTGTTCTTCTTTTAAAGTAAGCATATGCAATCCAAAGAGAGAACGGGAATTTGCTTATTCCCTGCTCTCTTTATGCTCACTTATAGAAATACATAGTCCCTTCTTGTCCACTCCTTCTCATTGCACATGAGCCGTTGTCACAGTCAGCTCGTGAAGCTGTCAGCAAATCCTTGGAGACTGCTTCATGATGCTGACGTCTAGGCAAAGTAACATCACTGCAAATCTTGTGGTTATTAGCCAAACAAATAGAACTCATTTCAAATGACTTGTAGGGTGGAGGAGAGAGCACAATGGCTTTGCAAACAGACTTTAATGCCTGAGGCTCCAAGGTCGCAGGTTCAATCCCCCACACCACCATAAGCTAGAGCTGAGCAGTGCTTTGATAATGATGATGATGATGATGATGATGATGATGATAGCAACAACAACTTGTGCAGTTGAGGTCCCCTTTCGGACCTCTTCCTCACTATTATTTTTCTATTTCCACATCACAGCTTTGTGAATATTATCGTGTTAGCTTGAATTCAGCTTGCCTGTCTTTTGTTGAGGTCTGGGGAAGGCTCATGCTAGAGCTCCAATTTCCCTTGGTCACATCGAAAAACCACAGTGTTTCAAACGTCTGTAGTATTGCTTAGACACTTGTGCATAACATTACAACTTAGCACATTAGAGCTTAGCATCTCCCCTTGAATTATGAGTATGATGTAGGAGAGAACTGAACTAGAGGCAAGTTACTACATTCTGCAGGTAAAGGACATTTGAATTTGGACTTCTTGGATTTTTACTCATTCTTCCAAAAAGAATGCGACCCGTGTGTCATGTGCCAGACACCAGCTACACAGGAGGTGGGGAGAAGACATAATGTTGCAAAGCAGGGTCAAGCGTGCCTGTGGCAATCAAGGGTTTTCTGGAGTGCCTGAGCTAGGGAAATACAAATGTATGGCGCTGGGGTGGCGCGGGCGGTCGGTTAGCGCGCGGTACTTATGTGAGAAGTACGGAAGCATACTTCCGGTATGACAGGCCATGCCATGAGAAGTACGGATGCATACTTCCGGTATAGCAGGCCATGGCGCAGCACGTTCCGTGAGATTGCGAACACAAGACTGGTGCACGGCTAGGACGGCTTTCATCGGATCATTGGTGCCTTGGCTAGTGTGGGGAGAAAAATAAGCAGAGGAGATGAAATGAAATTATTATCAGACTTGAGGAATTAGGTTATGTTTCTAAATAGTCTAGTCTTCACCTCATAGGAAATGGGAAACATTTGAAATATTTCAGTCGGCAAAGTGAGTTATTTTGATGTCCATATTGAGAAAGACTATTTATTTCTTTAGTTGATTATTGGGAAGAGAGCTGCTGTCATTTCAGTGCTGTAAATTCTGTTTTGGCCCAGACAGAACCTTCCTTTCCAAATTTATATTATAACAAGTGTTCCATTCAGTAAAGGAGAAAAACACCATCTACAATAGAAGCCAGTAGAGGGGGGAAAGAGGTGGTGGGGAGGACCAGAGAAGGGGGAAAGGAAGAGAAAAATGGAAAATGCAAGTTGGAACAAAAGAAAGACTTTTGAAAATCTGACAGTCAAATATTTGACAAAATTTGAAGAGCTGTGGCTCAGGAGGTGGTACAATGGATAAAGTGTTAGATTCTAAAGTGTGAAGTCCTGGGTTCAATCCCTGGCTTACATGTGCCAGAGTGCTAATGTGTTCTCCTTCTCTCTCTCTCTCTCTCTCTCTCTCTCTCTCTCTCTCTCTTTCTCTCTCTCTGAAATAAATCTTTGAAAAAGACAGTTTTTTAAGATTCGGATGAGTTAATTATGGTTGATGGTCTGTAGAGAGAGATCAGTAGGAAACCTTTAAAGTTTAAGAATGATTACATCCAATTCAGGAGGGGTGAAAAGGGCATTAGACATTGCCGGAGGCAGTGTAAATTTGTATGACTTTTTTTGGCAAGAATCTAGAGTTTGGCAAGTACCTTAAAAATATTTATTCTGCTTGGCTCGATATTATACATCTGGGAATATATCCTGAAAATGTTGCTAAAACTCTAAGGAAAATAGCTTTTTGTACAAAGATTTATTTTCAATAATGCTTACATAAGTAAATGCTTGGTGACAACCAATATGATTAACAATAGACACATGATCATTTTTAGTATTATTAATTCCTGCCACTTAGTGATTATTTGGTAGCCAACCAAAGTGGTGATTTTGAAGATCATGAAATATAGAAAATTCCTTCATTAAATTATTATATAAACAGTCTACAAATAGGAATATGATCCCACTTGTGTTTACAAGTGAAGAGAAAATGTTGGGAAGCAAACCAATGTGTTAATAGTGACGGTGTTTGAGCAGTGAAAGCACAGGCTGACTTTTTTTAAGCACAGGACTTTTAAAAAATTAAGGTATTATTTCTACACACCAAACGTGTGATGAATTGTGTTATTTTGGCTCTGGATTACGGTGATGTGGAGGATTGAACCTGTACTTTGGAGCCTCAGGCATGAGAGTCTCTTTGCATAAACATTATGCTGGGAGTCGGGCTGTAGCGCAGCGGGTTAAGCGCAGGTGGCGCAAAGCCCAAGGACCGGCATAAGGATCCCGGTTCGAACCCCGGCTCCCCACCTGCAGGGGAGTCGCTTCCCAGGCGGTGAAGCAGGTCTGCAGGTGTCTATCTTTCTCTCCTCCTCTCTGTCTTCCCCTCCTCTCTCCATTTCTCTCTGTCCTATCCAACAACGATAATAACTACAACAATAAAACAACAAGGGCAACAAAAGGGAATAAATAAATAAATAAAATAAAATAAAATAAAAACATGCTATCTCCTCCCCCCATGAATCATATTATTTTATGCAATCAGTTATCACTGCCACCCCCATCAAGAAATCTCCCAATTCACACTCACAAAGAAGTACCTTCCCCACTGGCTGCAGACAACTGACCTTTCTGCCACTAAAAATTTCCCTTTTCTCGAATTTCACATAAATGGGATCATATGGCATATGAGATTGTAGATTTTAAACTTTAATCTACTTTTCAATGTATCTTTAGTGAGCACATTACAACCAGGTTAGAGCCTAACACACAGATTTCAGCTGCTGCTTGCTTTTTTGCATTAAGGCAAAACAAGAAAGAAATGAACTTTGATTACTTAAGAGAAGAAATAGTTAAAACAGACCTTAGTTGATCAGGGAACTCATAAAAGTTCCCTACTTAGAGACCATAAATAGATGCATACTTACCAAGTGCTGCTTTAAGGCTGACCTTCCTTCAAGGCTAAGATGCAGCAGAAGATACAACCTCCAGCTTCTTTCCAGCCTGATAAGAGGACTGTGGGAGGAGAGGAAAAGATAAGAGCTAGCTCTCAGCAGTAAACTAACAGAGGCTCGCTTTTCAAAAGACTGCATTTTGCATATACACTGTTATAAATTTAGCATCCTAGCGCATTCTGTTTAGAGAATGCCAAGCTCCGGGTGACCACCCACTGTGCTTCTTTTCTTTTTTCCCTTTTAAATTTCTCCACTTTAGTCCTCTTTGTAAAGCAGATGATACCAGGTTATGTATCACTGTGATCATAAACCTGAAGGCATTTTCAGGGAGTCGGGCTGTAGCGCAGCGGGTTAAGCACAGGTGGCGCAAAGCACAAGGACCGGCATAAGGATCCCGGTTCGAACCCCGGCTCCCCACCTGCAGGGGAGTTGCTTCACAGGCGGTGAAGCAGGTCTGCAGGTGTCTGTCTTTCTCTCCTCCTCTCTGTCTTCCCCTCCTCTCTCCATTTCTCTCTGTCCTATCCAACAATGACAACAACAATAATAACTACAACAATAAAACAACAAGGGCAACAAAAGGGAATAAATATAAAATAATTATAAAAAAAAAAAAAATTTAAAAAAAAAACAAAAAAAACCTGAAGGCATTTTCAGTAAAATTATAGTCTGAGTTACTATACATAGTAATGTGATTACCTGCATGCAGGCATGTGTGGTTCAAATCAGTATAAATTACAGATGCACAGTTAAAATTGAGTGAAAAAAATGTTATGTATACTTATATGTATGACTATATTCATATGCAGCTGAGAATGTCAAATGGAAGATTTTTTTTTTTCTTTTTAAGGCAACATTTTAAATGCTCACTTTCCCAATAACTCACTAGTACCTTATATTTAAAATATCTTGTGGTCAACTTTATATGATGAAAGATACTACTTAAAGTAATTTCTAAATATATATTTTATTTTTCTTTTTATTGGGTAGAGAAAAGTCTGGAGGTAAGAGGGAGAGTGAGAAAGGGGCTAGAGAAGAGAGGGAGAGGGAGAGAGAGAGAAACCTGCAGCACTGCTTCAGTACTCATGAAGCTTCCCTCCTGCAGGTGAAAACCAGGGTCTTGAGCCCAGGCCCTCGTGCACTGGAACGTGTGTACTCAGATTCACCACCACTGGCCCTCATTTTAATATCTGAAGTGGGCAGTTGAGTAATATTAAGTACATTCACACTGTGTGACCACCACACTTTTCCAGAACACTTTTCATCTTGTAGAACAACTGACACTTGGTACTCACTAAACAACACCTGTTTTCCCTTCTCCATACCTGACAGCCACCATTCTACTTCTTGTCTCCATGACTCTGGCTGCTCAGAGTATCTCAGTGGAACGAAATCACTTAGTATTTGCTAGCAATAGGTCTTCAAGGTTCACTAATGATCTAGCATGTATCAAGACCAAATAACATTCCGTTCTATTCTGTGTCCATACCACATGCTGATTATCCATCTGTCAGTGGACACTCGGATTTCTTCTACATTTGACTCTTGTGAATATATATTCTACTAGCAGAACAGAGTTGACTCGATTCTGAAAACTAAGATGGGTACTGAAGGGAACAGAGTGGGGAACTGATAGGATACGTAGTAGGATCTTTTGGTGTAATGGCACAGAAACTTTGGTGGTGGTTGTGGTAGTCTTACGTGTGTGTGTGTGTGTGTGTGTGTGTGTGTGTGTGTGTGTGTTAAACTATACCTCTAAAGTTTCATAGTGTAAACCCATGTCAAACAATTTTTAATTAAATAATTTCTTTGCTTAAAGATTTAATTATTGTCATGAACAAGAGACCAGATTACAACTGAACTCTGGCATATGGTAGTGCCAGGGACTGACCCTGGAGGCTTGGGGTATGCAAATTCTGGGTGTTGCAAAGATTCCCTGGGTTTCAGTATGTCAGACTGCCTACAGCCAACAGTGGCCCTGTAGCAGGCCTTTCCCCTGAAAGTCATTAATTAGCTAATGGCAGCTGCTTTGTAGTCACATGATAAACTGGATAAACAGGAGCAGCAGCTTAGCCCTGTCTGGAGGATGCCACTATGTTAGACTCTGGCAGGAATTTTCAACCCGGAGAATGTGTTCCGGGAAATCGCGCTATGTATTATTCTTACATACTTTTCTCCCTATGGTACCGTCTTTCTTTGAATGTTTTAACAATTTGTATTTTATTTTTACTTTTGAAAAGGCATTGCTGTTTTCTTTTATTTATGTACTTATAAGTTAGAAACAGAGAGACATTGGGAGGGAAGGGGGAAATAGAGAGATCATGTTAGCTATCAAGCTCAGGCAACCATTGTTCCTTTGGAATGTGTCTCTTAAATATTTTTGTTTTATTTCTTTGCTTTTACCGTCTGCTTTGAAAAATAGCTGTACTGAGGAAAATGGTCAACAAACTATACATAATCTTCCAAGATTTATTTTTTGTTTACTGCATATAAGAGAGTTTCTTATGAGTTTACGGGGTAAGAGAAAGAGGGGGGGAGAGAGGGAGGAGAGGAGAAGGAAGAGGGAGAAGGGGAAGAGAGAGGGGGGGGGAAGAGGGAGAGAGAGAGAGAGAGAGAGAGAGAGAGAGAGAGAAGCCAAAACCCCACTATGGTACATGGATCAAAGTCTAATGCTCTGTCATTTGAGCATATCATATCTCCAGATGTCGGAATGGAGAATTAATGCCTACTGTTTGGTAGCCACTGCTGGCATTTATGTATACCTGTGGAGCCATCATAAAAATCAAACAATGGCTGGGAAAGGGGCTACAAAGCTGGATCAGGGGTGTCTGGATCGACCTGTCGACGCCCATGTTCAGCAGGGAAGCAATTACAGAAGCCAGACCTTCCACCTTTTGCATCCCACAATGACTCTGGGTCCATACTCCCAGAGGGATAAAGAATAGGAAAGCTATCAGGGGAGGGGAGGGGATACAGAGTTCTGGTGGTAGGAATTGTACCCCTCTTATCCTATGGTCTTTTCAGGGTTTCCATTTTATAAATAAATTAATTAAAATAAAAAACAAATAAAATAGCATGTAGTAATAAAAATGTTTTCTGACCACATTATAAATCACAAATACACTTCCATACGTATAAATAAACACATTTTCATTCATAATGAAAAAAAAATCAAACAATGGAGCTAGGGATCTAGCTCCTAAAAGTGACTTTGCGTCCCTTTTTGACCCTATCTTTCTCTCCCACCTCTCACCATTCCTTAGCCACACACAAGCACTCATTTTTGTCATAAATGCCTTTGCATTCTTCCTCCCTTCCTCCCTTCCTCCCTTCCTCCCTTCCTCCCTTCCTCCCTTCCTTCCTTTTTTTTTTTTTTTTTTTTTGCCTCCAAGTTTATCGCTACGGCTCCCACTACTCCTAGAGGCTATTTTTTCCCTTTTGTTGCACTTGTTGTTTATCCTTGTTGTTGGATAGGACAAAGAAAAATGGAGAGAGATAGGGAAGACAGAGAGGGGGAAACAGAGACCTGCAGACCTGCTTCACCACCTGTGAAGCGACTCCCCTGCACGTGGGAAGCCAGGGGCTCAAACCAGGATCCTTTGCACTTTGCACCACGTGCACTTAACCCGCTGCGCCACCGCCCAGCCTTTGCATTTTCTATAGGTTTTCCCCATGCTACATGATGCTTCCTCTTCGTGAAGAATTGTAGGCTCACAGTTAGGTGATATCAAGCCGTTGGTTTTGGTTTCTGCTGAGAAGTCTTCTAGAAGTCTAATTGTGTTTGTTTAAGTCTAATTGTGTTTTTTGTGTATGTTATCTGTCTTTTCTCTCTGATTGCTTTTTAACTTTTTTTGAATAGTCTTTGGTGTTGTGCAGTTTCCTTATGACATGTTTGGGTCTGGATTTTCTTTTCCTTCTTAAAACTTACTGCGTGACCTTCAGCTGTGGAGCACAGACCACTTGTGTGTCCAGAGCGCCCCCACCCCCTTCTCCACACCAAGAAGGCCAGTGTTCTCAGGGGCATCTGGCTTCAGTTACTGCTTAGTGTTTTGGCCCAGAGCCCTTCATTTCCCTATTACCTGAAGAGTTTCCTCTTTCTTCTTTTCCTCCTCCTTTCTTCCTTTACTTCCTTCAGGTCAGCTGTGTAATCTCTCTTCTCTTTTTCTTTTTCTTTTTTAACTTGAGCACTGCTTAGCTCTGGCTTATGGTGGTGCTGAGGATTGAACCTGGGACCTCAGAGCATCAGGTATGAACTTCTTTTGTCATAACCACTGTGCTACCTCCTCAATCCTATATTTTTTCTGTTTTCGATCATGTCCAGCGTTGCTATCGATTAGTAGCACCAACTTGCTACTGTAGCTTCAACTTTTCTGTATTTAAATTTTTAATTCTTCTAAAAGCTACTTTGGAAAGTATGTAGTCAAGAAGATAAAAAATAATACTCATTACATAGTGATCTTTATAAAAAAATCGCCTTCCTTTTACCATTAATACGCTATGATGTGCAATAAATTTAATTATACACAATGCGGATGTAACAGATTCACAGTGTATCAAATTTGCATACACACATGATTTATAGATCATACTCCCACTTCATCAATCTTTTCTTCTTTTCAAATTTTATTTTTTGATGCTGTCCCTGTAATCTTCCTCATGCCACTTTGAGTGAATTTTTAATATTTTGATAAAATCTTTAGTTGGAATTGCATTAGCCTCACTGTTCAGAAAGAATCAACATCTAACCAAAATTTAGTCTTTTCCCCCAGGAGAGTGGAGTGCCTTTTTGTGTTTTCCAGTCTCAGTTTGTCTCACAGTAGTTGCTAGTTCAGTCTTTTACATTTACTTTTAATTCTATATTAATCCAGGGTCTTCCCCCCCCCTTGTATTGCAACCATGTTTTTATGTTACTATGCTATTACTAGCAATAAGTAGAAAAATATTTTGGTTTCTATATTTTATCAAAATACTTAACTACATTCTGTTATTTGTACCAACACTAGTTTTTTTCTTTTCTTTTCTTCTTTTGCATTTTCTGGGTAGATAAAATTACTCACAAAGAAGCCCTCCATGTGGATACCTGTAAATGTTATTTTCTTTTTTATAAACTTTTCATACTTCTTTCTTTAATTTGTTTATATTTTTATCAGAGAGAAAGTTATACAGTGAGAATCCAGAGCCCTGCTTAGGTCTGGCTGGTGGTGCTGCTGAGGATTGAACCTAGGGCCTCAGAGGCTCTGGTATGAAAATCTTTTGCAGAACCATTTGAATATGTATGTCATAAAGTTTATGACTCCTACTTTCTTTCTTTTTTAAAATTTACTTTTTATTTAAGAAAGGATAAATTAACAAAACCATAGGGTAGGAGGGGCACAACTCCACACAATTCCCACCACCCAATCTCCACATCCCACCCCCCCCCCCCCGATAGCTTTCCCATTCTCTATCCCTCTGGGAGCATGGACCCAGGGTCGTTGTGGGTTGCAGAAGGTGGAAGGTCTGGCTTCTGTAATTGCTTCCCCACTGAACATGGGCGTTGACTGGTCGGTCCATACTCCCAGGACTCCTACTTTCTTTTCAGAAAAATCACTAACTGTGGTACTTAGAATTTTCATACAATTTGTGTTTTATTGAAAATCATGCCAAATTAAACAACTGTTCTTGAGTGATTGCAATTTTTGTCATTTTTTATTTGTGATTAATAGTGGGTTACAAGATTGTAAGATTACAGGATATAGTTCCACACTGCAGCTTTGAGATAGTCTGCTTTTTTTTTTTCAAGGTTGTATGTATCAGTTCTGTAGATTCCACACTTGAGTAAAACCACCTGGTAACTGTCTTTCATCTCTTTACTTATTTCACTAAGCATCATCACCTTCATTCCCACCCATTTTGTCCCAAAGGACACACCACCATCTTTCTTTGATTGCAGAGTAATATTCCATGGGGTGTAAATTCTATAATTTCTTTAGCCCATCATCTGTTGATGGGTAGTTAGGTTGCTTCCATTCTTTAGCTATTGTGAATAATGCAGCTATGAACATAGGGGTGTATGTGTCCCTGATAATTACTTTTTGTATCCATGAAGCTGCTCGATTCACCATCAGTGGATTCAATTTAATATGCTATAATCTCCATCCTAAACACGGCCGAGCCATCTACGCCAAATCGTGTCTTGCGGACGTTTACCATACGGCCTCTTCGACCTCCATTACTATTGGAACTATTCAGTTCGTCAACATATATAAGCCTCCCAGTGCCTCATGGAATAATGAGGTCCTGCCTAGCCCGAATCACCCAGCCGTTTACGTTGGAGACTTTAATAGCCATCACCAAGACTGGGGATATTCAACCCGGCTTTGACCTAGCACGTTATGATCGGGCCCTCCTCAATCGCTATCGAACAGGCCATGGCCGGTGCGCCGCTATGTTCCATCGCTGGGGAGCCAGAGACGACCCAAACTGCCCCTGCGGCTCCAGACAGACTATGACCCACATAGTCAACGACTGCCACCTCTCCAGATTCAAAGGAGGTCTTGATACTTTACATCAGGCTCAACCTGACACTGTTGACTGGCTACGGAAGAAGGGAAACGCTAGAAGAAGAACTTTTTGTATGTTCTTTAGATAAATACTTGAGTGGTATTGCTGGATTATATGGTAATTCCATTTTCATTGAAGGACTCTTCATACAGTTTTACAAAGTGGCTCCACTAAATATTTTCCTTCATGTCTTAAGACTTTGGCTACAATTTCTAGGATGGCTTTAGAAAAGGTGGCGATTGATATAAGGCAGCCTGAACTGCTTTTGGTTTCCATAAGAATGCATTCCTGCTGACAATTAAGTATGTGAGGCAGACTGTTTTCCCATAGAGAAGTTCATTATCACATGGAAACTGTCATACATTTCTATACTCTGAGACTTTTAATTGGGATTGTGTGTTGAATTTATTTTTTGTTTTACCCCCTTTAATGTCTAGCAGAAATAACACGTTTCTCCTCTGACACAAAGTGTTTAAACAAAATAGCATCATTTCTAGTCGCAAATCTTAGCTAAATTCCATATTTCAAGACTTCTTTTTATTCTTATACAGTAAGTACTATTATGCACTGATTTGATTTTACTTCTTTTCAGTGTTGATTTTAGCCTAGGAATTGTCAAATGGCCCAGGCTGTAATTTTCTCTATAATGTTTATTGCCTCCCTTTTTAAAAAATATTTATAAAGTGGAAACACTGACAAGACCATAGGATAAAAAGGGTACAATTCCCACCACCAGAACTCCATATCCTATCCCCTCCCCTGATAGCTTTCCTATTCTTTAACCCCTTGGGAGTACGGACTCAGGGTCATTATGGGGTGCAGAAGGTGGAAGGTCTAGCTTCTGTAATTGCTTCCCTGCTGAACATGGGCATTGACAGGTTAATCCATACTCCCAGCCTGTCTCTCTCTTACCCTAGTGGGACAGGGTTCTGAGGAAGCGGAGCTCCAGCACACATTGGTGGGGTTGTCTGCCCAGGGAAGTCTGGTTGGTATCATAGTAGCATCTGGAACCTGGTGGCTGAAAAAGAGTTAACATATAAAGCCACACAAATTGTTGATTAATCATGAACCTAAGGCTGGAATATTGCAGATGAAGATTTGGGGTCTTTGTTTTGGAAATAGCTAGTAGGTCTATTTTAGGTATATTCCAAAGGGCCCGTGACTTTACTCGTTTTTGCCTGAGCCTGACATGTGATATGCAGGTGGACCCAGGTTATTGTTTGGGAAGATGATGTCATGGCTGGAAAAAGGGCTAGAAAGCTGGACCAGGGAAGAAAGTCGCTCCTAAATATTGGAAAAGTGTATACATATTGTTGAATATAAACCCCATCGATTTGATCTGGGGCCCATATTCAGCACAGGAGCCTATGTAACCTCTACCTCCCTGTAGGTCCGAACTTGTATCCTGTGGTCATCAGTAGGAACATTCCGAGTTGCACCAGTTTCAGGACCCATCTTCCTCAGGTGGTAGATAGAGTATGTTATCCAACCCCCCTTAGGAGGATGGAACATTTCTCTACCGTTGTTGATCCACATTGAGGGCAACGTCCTATGGGGGCCCCTAAAGGGGTCCATTATGTTGTTCCTGATGGAGATGACCAGTGACAATGGAGAGAGGCATCTGTTCAAGGTCTAGGCTCATTGTGTTTACGTGAGAATCCCAGGACTCCCCGACTAGGGCCCCAGCTGATGGGGTGTCTTGCCACGTTTTTAATCAGTCTTCTGTTTACATGATTCTTCCAGTCTGAAATGTTTCTAGAGCACCAGTGTTCTGTGTCTTGAAGACACAGTAGAGCTCATCTGTAGAACACTTTAGACATGGGTTTGGGGAAAAGAGTTTTTAACAGCTGTAGAAGAAATTGTATTTCCTTTTAATGGAGGGGAGTCTGCATATGCAGCTTCACCTCTCCTATGCTTCTTGTTTGGTCATTCAGATAGAGACAGAGAGAGGGAGAGATGGAGAGAGACACACCACAGCGCTGGAGCCTCCTGCAGTGGCACAGCTTCTCCTGTGGTGTTGGGGCTCAAAGTGGGGCCTGCATTGGACAAGGCAGGTAGCCAGGGAGTGAGCTCCCCAGCGAGAAGGAATTGTTTTCTATTTCTTCTTCTGGAATTTGTTAATTTTACACAATACTGAAAATAATTTATTAAAAATTCAAAGTGTGTTCACAGGTAATTATAATACTTTTATTATTTTTTAATATTTTATTTATTTTACAGAGACAAATAAATTGGAGGCGATAGAGAGCAAGAAAGTGAGACACCTGCAGCCCTGCTTCACTGCTTGTGAAGCTTCCCCACTGTAGGCGAGGACCAGAGTCTTGAACCCCGGTCCTTGCACATGGTCATGTGTGCGCTCAACTGGATGAGCCACTACCTGGCCCAAATTAAAATATGTTTAAAACAATCTTTGGGATTCGGGCGGTAGTGCAGCGGGTTAAGCGCAGGTGGCGCAGAGGGCAAGGACTGGCGGAAGGATCCCGGTTCCAGCTCCCAGTTCCCCACCTGCAGGGGAGTCGCTTCACAGGCAGTGAAGCAGGTCTGCAGGTGTCTGTCTTTCTCTCCCCCTCTCTGTCTTCCCCTCCTTTCTCGATTTTTCTCTGTCCTAGCCAACAACAACGACATCAATAATAACTACAACAATAAAAAAATCTTCAGCTCTTCAGCATTTCCTTTCTCATTTGCACATTTTTATGATATTTGGTTCTTTTTTTAAAAAAAAAAAGATTTATCCCAAGAATGAAAATGTTCCAAAGGGGTGAACTGTGCAGCTCCCTCTGTACATTCTCGTGATTTGAACTACAAAGCTGTCTGTTTCTGCAGGAACCTAGCCATCCATTTCTGGACTGTCTTTCACCTTCCAGTACAGTAACTCCTGGTTTTAACATGTTATTTATACACATTTAATCTGTTGTTTACACATGTAATTTACACTTGGTACTTTAGATGGTACTTACGGATAGTTCTTTTAGCCTTGATATGTGTATTTCTTTATAAACAGTGGTATTAGATTACATTATCTGAAAGATTTACAGCTAGAATAAAAATCTGTGCTCTATAATTGTTCGTACTTTATTATCTCAACAACAGTGGGATACATTTTTAAATTTTTACAGAAAACTTTAGATATAACAAAGAGAGGGGAAGAGGGAGAAGAAGAGACTCTAGTGGCGCAATTCCCCTTTAACAATCATCAGCTCCTGGAAATTTCTACCCGCCTACACAAACTCTGGATTTCTTTCCATCCTTTCTGCTGCAGTCACTGTATTATAGCAGTGTGTTCGCTTCGGGTGTTCGTCCTTGAAACCAGCAAGTACACATGTTAAGGTCACCACTGCAAGTCCAGTCCCGTCCTTCACAGTTGACTCCCTTTACTCCGTGTACACGTCCCTGTTCTTTCTTCCCTTCTGTCACCCACGCCTGGGTCTTAGAGCCTGAAAGTGTTCTCTTATTTTCTTTAGTTCGTCTGTTTATTTTCTCTATACACCACACAGGAAGGAGACCATAGAGTGTTTGTCTTTCTCCGCTTTTTCTCATTTTACAAAGCAAGGTCCTCTGTAGTTCAATTTATGTTGCTGGTAATGGCAGCATTTCACTTTTTTTTTTTTCTGCCACCAGGGTTATTGCTGGGGCTTGCTGCCAGCACTACAAATCCACTACTCCCGGTGCCCTTTTCTTTTCTTTTCTTTTCTTTTCTCCTCTTTTCTTTTCCTTTCCTTCGTTCCTCCTTCCCTTCCTTTCTGTGTTCTTTTTGAATAGTAAAAAGAGAAATTGGGAAGGGAAGGGGAGGGAGAGGGAGAGAGAGAGAGAGAGAGATAGCCACTTGTAGACCTGCATCACCGCTCATGAAGCTTCCTCCCTGCAGGTGGGGAGTGGAAGCTCCAACCCGGGTCCTTGCTTTGACTAGCCAAGTAAACTAGAGCCAGAAACCCTCCCTGGAAACCCTGGCCCAGGACAAGCATCCTTCTGTTGAAGTGAGTCTCTCGTCCCAGAAAAGTTTGCTCTTCTCTTCTGGCTGCTCTCAGCAGTAGGCTGTGTGCTCCAGCGACTGGGTTACTGCTCCTAGGCCCAGTGTGATGTGAGAGCGCTGAGTGAAGTAGCAGACAGTCAGGAAATAGCCAGGTGCAAATGGAAGTATGTCAAAGACAGAGCAGACATGGAGGGGAAAGCCACCTTCCCTGGACTTCCTTCCACAGCCTGGCAGTGGACAGTGCCTAGAGGAGAGTTCTCAGGTGGTTTGGAGAGCTGAGGCTGGAACCACTAACTGTAGCAGAGGAAATCCAGGAGGACCACAACCGATAGGTGTTTTGTTTGTTTGTTATTTATTTTGATTTTCTTAGGGACTCTGATGGGTATTTCTTTTTTTTTTTAAATATTTTTATTTTATTTATTCCCTTTTGTTGCCCTTGTTGTTTTATTGTTGTAGTTATTATTGTTGTTGTCGTCGTTGTTGGATAGGACAGAGAGAAATGGAGAGAGGAGGGGAAGACAGAGAGGAGGAGAGAAAGATAGACACCTGCAGACCTGCTTCACCGCCTGTGAAGCGACTCCCCTGCAGGTGGGGAGCCGGGGTTCGAACCGGGATCCTTATGCCGGTCCTTGTGCTTTGCGCCACCTGCGCTTAACCCACTGCGCTACAGCCCGACTCCCTCTGGTGGGTATTTCTAAAGGTTGTGTGCGCCAGTAAAGCATGGCTCTGTGTGTTAGGAAGAACATCAGCTTCCAGACCGACAGTGAAAACTCAGAGTCAAAGGGAAGCGTTGAATAGAGGCAGAGACTCAGGTCGCCGCTGTCACGTACTCGCGCCCCTCTTCTTGCAAGACAAATCAGTGACTACTTCCCTGCACAGTCTTCACATAATTTTGTAGATCTGTGAGAGTAAGAAATGACAACGTTTAGTAAAATGGCATGTCACGAAAGCAGGTCTTTGAATAAAGTCATTTCTTTCAGTGCTGCTCAGCTCTGGTTTACTTGATGCTGGGGACTGAGCCTGGGATCTCGGAGTCTCAGGCGTGGAAGTCTTGCAGAACTACTGTGCTATCTCCCCAACCCCGACAAGGATTTTTCTTTTTTTTCTCACCAACTTTATAAGTAGACAGTGTTCAACAGAACACGACCACTGGAGGATCTGCCATCCTTGAACTTGTTAGCATAACCCTCACATTCTGTATATATTTTTAAAATATGGGCACCTCTGTGCCTCCTACACTACCAAACACACCCTCTCTCTTCACTTGAATCCATTCTTGTGCTTTGGAGAAGATTCCCAGTACTTGGAACTCTCTGTAACTACAAAGCTTTCAAATCATGAAGCGCACGTGCATGGGAGCCACCAGAAAGTTCACAGTTACTGCCAGCATTAGCATCATAGAGACGGTGAAGCAAAGTCGAACTACAAATGCACGTGGAATAGCACTGCACCCTAAAGATGTCCCTTTGTTCTTTGTGCTGGATATATATATATATATATATATATATATATATATATATATATATATTATATGTATATGTGTATACACACACACAGAGAGAGAGAGAAGAAGAAATTTGTTCCTGTGATTAGGAGGCATTGCCAAAAAGAACAGATCAATTATTCTCAAGATATAGTCAGTGGAGCCTCTTCTCACATCCTAAACACTCACGGTTGTGTGAGTTACCCATCTGTACAATGTAGCAATTGTTCCACGTCTCCCAAACTAATCAAGATGCTAGAAACATCTGGCAGTTGATAGTCACTTCACTTTTTCACTGCACCTTTTCGTAGGAAGCAGGGAGCGGAATCCAATATACCCCTGGAGAGAGCCTTGCATTTATGACAGGTGTGGATTTCTTAACAAGTCACTGTTTGACACCATGGCTTCTCCTATGTCCAGCTGGAAGTACACTCACTTGGGAAAAAAAAAGGCAGGGAGGAAAAGTGAACTTGGAAAGCGAGTCGGAGTGTCAGGTGGCCGTCGCATAGCCTCTAGTTCTCTCCAGTGATGCTGATTCTGCTTATTTAGTGCAATTTCCTGCAGCTGCCTTTTACAAGTCTGTTGCTGTGATGACTTTCTCTGTCTCGAACTCTGTTTAGCTGCATACTGCTCATTTACTGGAGACGTGAAAGGTTGCTTTGCAGTGTGCAAGTAGGAAGTGACTCCACACAAGGCTTGACCCATGGGACAGAGGACCCCACCCTGGAACCCCAGTATCCCAGCCCCACATGAGGCTAGAAGATGAGTCATTAGTATGTCCTGAGTTGTCTGACCCCTTCTGGGTAGCACTCTTTGATCTCTAAAGCCTTTTTAGCTCCTGGTGACCTCACTGAGATTATCTGGTTCCTCCCCAGCAGTTATGATTAGCTCGGGTTATTTTTACTGAAAACATCCCAGGACTTGAAGTGGGAGGGTAAGGATGCTGCATTCTTGGTGGAGGGGCGGGTATTTGGAATTCTTCCCTTGATGTGACATAATGAAGCTTAATTGGCCTGCCCTGGAGCAAAGGCACAGTGCCCCGGCTGGCTTGGCCAGCAGGGCTGGTGCAGGGCAGGGAGGAGTTCCCAGGCAGCTCCAAGAAACCCATTAGTAGACACATAGTGCTTGTGGGGAGCCTGGAGGACCAGCAAGCTGATATGGACCTTCCTGGCTCTACTAGTAGCTCCCACACCTCAAGTCTTCCCTTGCTAGGTAACTATGGAATATATATTCCCGAAAGATCAATACTGTCTGTGTCGCTCTAGCATATTCCAAACTTCTCCAGCTCCAAGGCACCATCGACAGCCCAGCCTTTTAGTTAGATTAACTGTCCTATACACGCACATTGCTGCTGAGAGAAATGCTTAATTGGCCTCATTCTACCATTCAATGGTAGGCAAAAACCAACTTGCCCAGAGCCTAGGTGGTTTGCTCATTTGACTTCGGTGACGGGCTTGGAATGTGGACCATTTCTAATATGCTGTGCAAAATAAACTTCAGAAGTATATACGACACTGTAGAATACACTGCCACAGGCTGTGCTGCTCTTCCCTACATCTGCCTCGAGGTCATCCAGGAACGCGTTGGGAATAATACTCCCACTGAGGCCTGGGCAGCAGTGAGGGAACCAATCATTTGACCGAGGTCTCTGCCAGTGAACAAAGCGGCTGGGCCTCCACATCAGATGACCCTGCTAGTCCAGCTTGTGGAATTTCACCGAGCATGTTAAATTCTTGGGATTTCCTTCAGGTGTCTATCATCAAGTGGCAGAGCTAATCCAAATAAGCATTTGAATTGAGACAGCACTTGGGAAGTGGCAGGATGGCTGTGTGGGTTCCAGTGACCTCAGTGGCCAGGCATCTCCAGCCCTGGATGCCTTCTCCCACTGATAAGTTCAGGAAGAATCTTCCATTAACAGACATGCCCTGCTTATCCTTACTGCCACTTAATGGCTCTAAAGCAGTGTGCTTTCATGAGCTCTTCCCTGGGAAGAGGGCTTAATAATTGTTACTTGTGCAGCTCTTAGTCAGTCTTCTCTGCTCTGTCATTAGAGGTGGCCTGGTGGCTTCAGGAACGCCACAGATGTGAGGAATGTGCACATGTCTGGGGCTCTGATTTCAGGGCAGTTTCACCTGAGTACCCCAGCTCTGCCTTTGTGACTAGAGAAAGAGAGCATTAGTAATTAGGTTAATGTCATTAGGAAAAAGAGTTTCTTGATCGAAAATGTGTGTCAGCACTTGAGGAAACTACTAGAGAAAAAATACTCCGATTCATCCCGGCCACTGCGTTTTCAAAGTTTTCTTTGTCTTAGAAACCAATGCAGTAGTTTTTGAATGACCTAATGAGTGTTATATTTCTTCCATAGCAGGAAAGAGAAATTTCTTTTCCCAAGTATGGTCTTCTATTCCTCTTTTCTTTAAGTCCCAAGAGTGGGATTTAATCTTTGAGAACATTATGCTTTGCATATGGTAAAGATTGTTAAAGCCATTGGGGAGATTTATCAGGAAATTGGCTGATTTTTTTCTTTCTTACTTTTCTTTGTAAAACTAACAATGAACCTAACACTCCGTTTTCTGTGATCTAAGAATCGTGGTAACAGGATGAGCTTTAAGAATTCCACCAAAATCTGTACAGACTGACTTTGCCTATATCTGCTCAGCCATAGGACTGGCCATAGGGCTCCATCTGAGAGGCCAGAAGATGGAGTTGGAGACTTACTGATTCACCCAGAGAGTCCACAAACATTGGCTTTCTACCCCCAGAGTTTGTGACTCAGGGTGTCTGGGGTGAGTGTGGAGAATTTGCCTTTCTAACAGTTTCCCGGGTGACAGTGATATTGGCAGCCTTTAGAAGAGCACTTTAGGGAATCCTTGGAAAGTATCTAACAAATGCCCTGAAGCCAGAACAGGAAGCTTCTAGTCCTCGGGCTGGGACAACCTGTGGGTACAATATGTTGCAAGTGTTGGAACACACCTGTGCTACTGCCAGAAAGTTTCTGATCCCATCATCACCCTGTTAGGATGCTAAGGAAATCGACCAATGACATATTTATAAAAGATGACTTGGTGGGGGCTGGGTGGTAATGCACGTGGCGCAAAGCTCAAGGACCAATGTACGGATCCCGGTTCAAGCCCCCGTCTCCCCACTTGCAGCGGGGGTCGCTTCATAAGCGGTGAAACAGGTCTGCGGGTGTCTATCTTTCTCTCCCCCTCTGCTTTCCCCTCCCCTCTCAATTTCTGTCCTATCCAACAGCAATAATAACAACAATAATAACAAAAATGATAAACAAGGGCAACAAAAGGGGAAAAAATAGCCTCCAGGAGCAGTGGATTCGTAGTGCAGGCACAGAGCCCCAACAATAACCCTGGAGGCAAAAAAAAAAAAAATGACTTGGTGCTGGGCAGTGGCACACCGGGTTAAGTACACATAGTAGTATAAAAGATGACTGGCTTCAGTTTTTATTTATGAAATGGAAATCTCCACAAGACCATAGGATGAGAGGGGTACAGTTCCACAATTCCCACCACCAGAGCTCCATATCCCATTCCCTCCCTTGAAAGCTTTCCTATTCTTTATCCCTCTGGGAGCATGGACCCAGGATTATTATGGGGTGCAGAAGTCTGACTTCTGTAATTGCTTCCCGGCTGAACATGGGCATTGGCAGGTCGATCCATACTCCCAGCCTGTCTTTCTCTTTCCCTAGTGGGGCAGGGCTCTGTTGAGGCGGGGCTCCAGGACATGGAGACGTTGGTGGAGTCATCTGCCCAGCGAAGTCAGGTTGGCATCATGGTAGCATCTGGAACCCTAGCTTCTTAACAGATATGCAAGTTACCATCCTTTCTGTTACCTTGTTTTCTGCCAAACTCTTTTTTTAAAATTTTTAAAATCCTTATTTATTTATTGGACAGAGACAGCCAGAAATCAAGAGGGAAGGGGGTGATAGAGAGAGAAGGAGACAGAGAGACACCTGCAGCACTGCTTCACCACTTGTGAAACTTTCCCCCTGCAGGTGGGGACTGGGGGCTTGAACCTGGGTCCTTGCTCATTGTAACATGTGCACTCAACCAGGTGCGCCACCACCTGGCCCCTTCTGCCAAATTCTTGTCTTGGAGTTGTGCTGTGAGAAAAATGACTATAAAAGCCACTAGAAAAGGAAGGTCTTGGTACGCTATTCAGTTTTACACCTTTTGGAGAAGGGTTTATTTTTCCTGTGCTGCATGGCTTAAGAGGTTAGTTGGCCAGGACAAGCCTTGATGTGTCTGGACTGAGCTAATTAGTAGCTGAATAGTTTACCCATAAGTGCAGAGTAATCCTCCTGCCCCTATGATATAATATGGAACGTAATCAACAGTTTCAAAAGCTGACATCATCCAACCCTATTGTTTTCACTTGACTTAACTGATAGTTCCTACACGCCTTCAAGGGAAAACGGGACTAATTAATCGAGAAGGGAGAAACCATCTGGCAGAGAGGCTCATTTCGAATTATGTACGCAAGCCAGCTCAGCCCCAGCATGGAGACTGGAGGTAGGCAGAATCTGCTGCAGAGGACTTAAGGGCAACTTCTGACAGTGTCACAGCTGCTTTGTGGCGAGGTAACCAGACTGTGACCATGAAACTGCTTTTTTTTTTCCCCTTAAGTCAGCTTTTAAGTTTGTGATTAAAAGTGGTTTGCAAGATTGTAAGATTACAAGTTGTAGTTCCACACGGTACCCACCACAGAGCTGTGTCCTCACCCTCCCAACGATAGCCAGTAGAGTTCTCACAACATCACAGAGACAGTTTATTTACTTCTGGATTTTTTTTTTCTGCAAGCTCATGTGTTCAGTTCTCTAGATTCCACGCAAGAGTGAAACCATCCAGTAGTTGTCTTTCTATTTATTCCACTAAGCACAGTGACCTCCAGTTCAGTTCCATCTATTTTGTCCCAATCATCTTTTTGATTGCAGAATAGTATTTCTTTGAATATAGCCCAGAATTTCTTGATCCAGTCACGTGTTGTGGGAATTTACATAGCTTCTGTATTTTGGCTATTGTGCATAATACAACTATGAACATGTGAGTACAGATGCCCCTTCATTTTTTTTTGCATTTTATTGGGATTAATGGTTTACAGTACAGTTGTTGACACATGTTTACAATTTCTCATCTCCCTGTGATAGATGTCTGTACACCCCTCTCACCCCCAACTTGGGCCCTTCTCTGCTATGGTGCACCAGACCCAACAGGCTCTCCACACACTCCCTTTCCTGTCTTCCCCAGAGTCCTTTGCTTTGCTGCAATACGCAGCACACATTCTTGAGTTTCACTTTGTGCTTTTCCCTTCTGTCCTTGTTTCTTAAGTTCCACCTATAAGTGAGATCATCCAGCATTCATACTTCTCTTCTTACTTTATCTTACTTAACATGATTCCTTCAAGTTGCATTCAAGATGAGGCAAAGGAGATGACTGTCATTTTTAATAGCTATATCACAACATTCTTCACCACTGATCTGTTGTTGGGTGTTTGGGTTGCTTCCATGTTTGGGCTACTATAAATTGTGTTTCTATGAACATAGGTGTACATAGATCTTTTTTGGTAGGTCTTTTGTTCTCTTTGGATAAATCCCCAGGAGAGAAATTGCTGGTTCATATGGTAGGTCTATTACTAGTGTTTTAGGAAAATCCAGATAGTTCTCCACAGAGATTGAACCAATTTCCATTCCCTTTAACGGTATAGAAGGTGTCCTTTCCCCCCACATCCTCCCCAAATCTTGTGGTTTCTGTCCTCTCTATGTATGAGATTCTCACTGTGTAAAGTGGCATCTCATTGTCTTTATTTGCATTCTCTGATCATCAGTGACTTAGAGTGTTTTTTCATATGTCTGTTGTCACTCTGGATCTCTTCTTTGGTGAAGGTCCTGTCCATATCCTCTGCCTGTTCTTTATAGGAAGGTTTGGTTTTTTGCTGCTGAGTTGACTCTCTTGGTTATCAGTCCTTTATCTGATATATGACGTGTAAAGATCTTCTCTTCATTCTATATGGTATCTTATTTTTTTCTCTTCTTTGCTTTATTGGGGGATTAGTGGCTTACGGTTGACAGTAAAATCCAGTAGTTGGTCCATGTGTAACATTTCTCAGTTTTCCACATAACACTCTAATCCCCACCTAGGTCCTCCTCCGTCATCATGTACCGGGACCTGCATACTCCCCTGCCCCCCCGCACCCCAGCCCCAGAGTGCATTTCTTTGGTGCAGTACACCAACTCCAATCCAAGTTCTGCTATGTGTTTCCCCAACTGTTCTTATTTTTCAGCTTCTGTGTATGAGTGAGATCATACCATATTCAGCCTTCTCTTTCTGGTTTATCTTACTTAACATGATTCCTTTAAGCTCCATCCAAGATGAGGTGAAAAAAGTGAACTCACCATTTTTCTTTATTTTTTAATTATTTTCCCTTTATTGGGGGGTTAATGTTTTACATTTAACAGTGAATACAATAGTTTGTGCATGCATAACATTTCTCAGTTTTCCACATAACAGTACAACCCCCACTAGGTCCTCTGTCATCCTTTTCCAAGACCTGTACTCTCCCCAGCCACCCACCCACCCCAGAGTCTTTTAATTTGGTGCAATACACCAACTCCAGTTCAGGTTCTACTTGTGTTTTCTCTTCTGATCTTGTTTTTCACCTTCTGCCTGACAGTGAGATCATCCCATATTCATCCGTTTCTGACTTATTTCACTTAACATGATTTCTTCAAACTCCATCTAAGATGGGCTGAAAACAATGAAATCACCATTTTCACAGATGAGTAGTATTCAATAGTGTATGTAGACCATGATTCTCTCAGCCACTCATCTATTGTTGGACACCTAGGTTGATTCCAGATTTTGGCTATTTCAGATTGTACTGCTATGAACATAGGTATACATAGATATTTTTGGATGGGTGTATTTTGATCCTTAGGCTATATCCCCTGGAGAGGAATTGCAAGGTTATAGGGAAGGTCCACTTCTACCTTCTGAGAGTTCTTCAGACTGCTCTCCACAGGGCTTGGACCCAATGACATTCCCACCAGCAGTGCAGGAGGGCTCCTTTGCCCCCACAGATGAACTGTGATAACGTTCACCATCATGACTTCGTCTTCTCAGTGGCCCCTCAGGAGAGGCTAATGTGTGTGTGTGTGCATGTCACTCCCATTTTAAAATAAGCTTTTATTGAAAGTAACACTGGTTTCTAACGCAACGTGTTGTTTCAGATGCATGGTATTCTAAGTCAACTGATAACTTAGTGGTGAATCTTTAGTCCCTAAATGCAAAAGTATAAAGCTTTTCAGGTGAAGTCTGGTTTCTATTATTTAGTGGCAGGAAATTGGACAGAATGCTAAGGTAAGCACAATAGGCAAAGCTATTACTTCTTGGTAGAGCAGCGTGATTGGACAGCACATAGTAATGCACATCCACGGAGAGGAATGAATCGGACGGCAGCTGTGGGCCACCCACCGTGACCTGACCTGCTGAGTTCACACACTAGAGGGTGATTAGACATCCTGGATGCCTCCTGCCAGGAAGTACTTCCTGGCACTCATGCGACCAGGGACTGGCGCCCCCTGGCATTTCCCCGTCTCTGTTTCCTGGCCGCTGTTATTTCCTCCCTGTGTTTACTGGTGCCACCCCTGTCTCCTGTCCCTTGCTGCTGTTGAGATTCTAGTTTGGTCTCTAGCCTGATTTCTTGGCTCCTTTGGGCTGCCCCACTCAGAGACATTTTACCATTTCCACTTTTGTCAGACTAGACTAGCAAACTGGAGAGCACTGTGGACTTTACAGAAGTGGCTCCCTGCCAGCCCCTGTTTGCTAGAGAGCAAGGGCTAGTGAAAGTCTTAGCTTGTATGCATTGGGCACTTAACACGGGGTTTTTTTTTTTTTTTTTGGTTTTTCTTTTTTAAGTTCTTGAATGCATGGACTCATTTTACCTCTGTGACAGCCCGAGGAAGTACTTACCAAAACCATTCCCACTGTACCATGATGCCAAAGGGACTTGGCGCCAGGAGGTTATGCCACTTAGACAAGTGTCCTCAGGTAGTTGGGGCGGAACATGGATTTGGATCTAGGCCGCATAGTTGGAGTGCAGCTTCGGAACACAGGCATATGCTGAAGCCTCCCGGGCAGCGAGCTCTCTCTCCCTCCTGTGAGGCCATGCCGCGTCCCGGAAGCTGTGCTAACCAGGTAAACTAGGTAGAAAGAGTGTTTGAGTCTAAGGTGACTGCATTTCTTTTGAGTCTCTGAGTGTAATGAATATAAAAATCAGTTTTCACATGCTCAAAGCATATACAATTTGATGGAATCTGTTTGCGTACATAGAGTACTTTGTGATTAGAAAAATATGCAGAGATAGAAAATCAGGATTTAAGGGACTTTCTAAAGCAGAGTACAAGTAAATCAGGCTTACTTCAATAAAATTAAGTGGAGAGGTATAGTAGACCAGAAAAAAATCTTAAAAAATGAAACCTGTTGAGGGTGCCAGACTGTGGCGCACCCAGGTAAGCACATATACTATGAAGTGCAAGGACTCGCACGAGGATCTGGGTTCGAGCCCCTGCTCCCCACCCACAGGAGGGATGCTTCATGAGGGATGCAGCAGGTCTAAAGGTGTCTCTCTGCCTTTCTCCCTCTCTATCTCCTCCTCCTCTCTTAATTTCTCTCTATCTTGTCAAATAAAATAGGGGAAAATATTACTGCCAGGAGCAGTGGACTTGTAGTGCCAGCACCGAGCCCCAGAGATAACCCTGGAAGCAAAAAAAAGAAGAAAGAAAGAAGCTGTTGGTTTTCAATATAACTTGTGGCATCACTTGTATCTTCACCTGTCAGCTGCATATTGACTTCCTCCTGTACACTTGACACCGGAGAGAAAGCCCTAAACCAGAGGAACGGCTCCTCTTCTACCTGTGCTCAAAGTCTGTTGGGAACATCAGGACAAATACTTACGGTAAAATGTGATGTGGGTGGTAGACAGTAGATGGTGAGGGGGACCTTTCAGTAGGGGACCTGCTCATTGGAGAAACAAAGGATTTCCAGAAGATTTGGCATTTCTTCTGGGCCCCAGAGGATGTGGAAGACGAGCCTAAAGATGAAAAGCGACAGCGTGTATGAAAACCCAGAGACAAAGTGTAGATCGTAGTCAACTAAGGGAAAGACTATTTAGAGCCAAATCCCCTTCAGCTGAGGACATTCTGCCCTAGGAGGGTAAAGAAGGCTCTCCGCTCAAGTTGTGTGCCCAGTGCAGGTCCTAAGAGCAGCCTCCAGCCATGGCAGCCCGAGACCTTCTGCGGGTGACAAAGAGCTTAGAGAAAGGACCGCTGCAGACTCCCATGGCACTTTCACAGGAATGAGAAATATATTTCTAGATTGTTAAAAAGTGAAAAATCTTACTAGAAAAAGTCTGCCAGGAAACCATGGCAATAAACAAACAAATCTAGAGCATCTGCCATCTTAAAGGTCCTTCTTAGATATACGGTTTACGCAGCTCTGCTGACCTCTGAGGACTGAGATCAGTCAGACCTCAAGTAGTAATGTTTGACGTTTTTGCTGGAGAAGTCTCTAACCATCTCACTCCAGTGGCTTCTTAATGGTTTCTGATGGGCTGCCCAGAGTGGAACCATTGACCTTGACTTCCTTTCCACCGTTTATGTTCTCTTAGATCTTGATTTATGACCCCGTGCCTGCTGTGACCTTCAACATTCTTGTCTCTCCTCCTGCCTGCCTGCCTCCAGGCTTCTAATTTATGACTTTCCTAGATCAGGTTCATTTTCTCTGTCTGGAATGAGCATAGCTACCAGGTCATGGACGTTAATATTTAACTTGGGATTTAGTCTCCCTATTGGATCTCTCCCTCTCCTATTTAGCCTTATTTTTTGATGCTTGGTTATATCCTTGTGTCTTTGGAAAGGTCACTAAAATATCTTCTGTAGAGATTATGTTAAGGCGACCTGGGAGGTTGTGCAGTGGATAAAGCACTAGACTGTTAAGCATGAGGTCCCAAATATAATCCCCACCATCACAAGTTCCAGTGTGATGCTCTGGTGCCTTCTCTCTCATAAATATAAATGAGTAGATAAATATTTTAAAACATAAAGGTTAAGTTAAAGAACAGAATGGAAGCAGGGCCTTGGGTTAGAGCAGATTTCCCTGGGTGGGATACACTTGAGAAACACTAGTTTTGCATGGTCTCCCTAGGCAAAGAACAAACAAGCAAAAGGATGATTCTTTGTCAAATAATCATGGGCAGTTATGGGATGGAAAGGGGCAACTGGTGTTCTGCACCGCAGAGCCTTCAGAGTCACTGTTAGGAAAGCATGTGATGGGGCCGGGTGGTGGCACACCTGGTTGAGTGCACATGTCCACAAGGACCCAGGTTCAAGTCCTTAGTCCCCACCTGCAGGGGGGAAGCTTCACAAGTGGTGAAGCAGGGCTGCATGTGTCTGCCTGTCTTCCTTTCTGCTTCCCCCTTCCCTCTCAATATCTGCTGTCGCTATCAAATAAATAAAGATAATAACAAATGAAGCCATGCGTACCCATGAAAATGTGTGGATAGTATTTCTTGGATGTAAATAATGAGCTTCTTGTGCCCCATGGAATACTCTACCCGCTGGTCTTTGTGCTGTAACTAGACCATGGAAGACCGTCATTCCAAAAAGTCAGTAGCCTCTGCTTTGATGCTGACCAGAGACCTGGCGAAGGAAGGACTTGTTCTGGACAGGCCGCTCATAGTCCAGGTGTTATTTTGTGGCAAGGGAGAGTGAGACCTGGGAGGAGTAGAGGCAGACTCCTGCCCAAGGACAGAGAACTGGTAAGGGCTGACGATTACAGCTCCTGTTAGCACTCCAGGCCCCAGGTGCTCTGAGAAATTGGCATGTCCACCTAGAACAAGGGGCTGATGTTAATGATAGGGTGAGAATGGGATGTTCCTTTTAATTGCCTCCAGGCCATGGCAGTGTGGTCAAAATCCCTGAATCCAGAGTCATCCGGGTTCTTTTCTTTTGTCTTGAAAGTATAAGAGAGATCAGTGGCCCTTGGCCATTTTGAAGCATAGGCAGTTATGTATGTATACATCTTTAGAGGGAAGCATATTTATGTACTGTTCTGCATCATGATTTTTGTTTTCTAACTTGGCACTCCATCTGTGAAATTATTCTGCAAAACTCTGCTTTAGTCTTTAAATAATTACATGGGATTTTTTTGCATGGGTGTGCTGTAATTTACTAAATTAGTCTTATATTGGTAGACGCATCTGTGGTCCACAGTCTAGCAAAACTGCAGAGGATACTGAACACACACACACACACACACACACACACACACAGACACGTCATTTCACACTTGCGGTACTGTCTCCATAGAATACATACCCAGGCCTGGGGCATCCAACTCAGAAAGAACGTCCATCTAAATGTGGACAGATATTTCCAAAGCAGCGTCCGCATGGGCGGTTCAGTCAGTTGGCACAACTCTCCTAACACAAGAGTACCTTCCTCAGTTTAGCCATTTTCCCTTTGGCCTGCACAGTATTTTTGAAAGTCTGTATTTTTAGAAATGAGAGATTTAAATGAAAATTTCCCAACTTTTGTGCTGTCTTGAAAAAAACCTTTGACATCGGCCCCCAAGCCCCGTAGGCATCGGTGAGCTGGGACTTGTAGTGACTGTTCTGTTTCCCTGGACAGTGGGGACCCCAGGTTGCCCTGGTCCCCAGTGTCTCCTATGCCTTCGCAGCATTGGAGCCAGGCTGGAGGTGCCCCCTGCCATCGTGCGGTGGAAAGTATGTGTGTGGATAGGGCAAGGATGTGTGTATACATGCAGGAGAGTAAAGAAAGTGGGGAACTGTTTACTTCCTGTCTGTAGTCAAGAGAGCACTGTGTGTTGATTGTAGAGATACCAGATACGGAGACCAAACAGTTTTGTATCAGTGCACTGAACCCTGGGTGAGAATGTGTGCAGAGGAAGATCAGAGTCCAGATTAGCTGTGATTGGGCTAGAATGGGCTTGCCTCTTGGGGGCCTTTTCTACTAGCAGATGAATGGGCCTGGAGACGCCAGGTCTGACATTCAATACATGTTTACTGACTTGAATTGAGAAATCTAATTTTGAAAAGGATTCTTAAGCCCTAGGATCCTTCTTGCTAAGCATGCATATATTTTAAGTGGTTTAGTTTTACTATCTTGATTTAGGAATAACATCTTGTCAAAAAAGACATAAAGAACAAGAAAAGGAGCTTCACATATGAATAATGGAATGTAAGCGGCTCGAGACAAACGCCTTAGGTCTAATATTTTACATTCCTCTAATATATCATTGGGAGTGAGGCTTTTCTTTCTCTCCCTAGGTCTTTATTTACACTCCATGTGTTTCAGAATGTCTGATTCCAGGGGTGACTGTGGGCTGTGTCTGGGTGAGGGAGAGAGGGGAGGGACAGGGCCTGCCTTTTGTCCCCCAGCACGCTGCTTCTGTGTTCTTTGCACTCATTCTAAGCAAAAAGATCTGATCTTAATACATTTCTTCTTTTTTTTCTCTCTCTCTCTCTTTTGGTCTGAAACAGACAAGGTGAGACAGAGTGAAAGAGACCATGGCACCAATGCTTCCTTTGCTGCACTGGGGACCAGGTTCTTAGTATATTTCTTAATTGAAGTGGGGTGTGAGGATACGGCGTCAGCTGTAGCATCCTAAGTCGTAAGTCTCAGACTAGAGAGATAGCTCACAAGCTAAGGTACATTCCTTGCCGGGCACAGGACCCAGGTTGAAGTCCTGGCACCACATAGCAGATGCTCTGGTACCTGAGAAAACACATAGGCTGTTCTCTTTCTTCCTTCCTTCCTTCTTTCCTTCCTTCCTTCCTTCCTTCCTTCCTTCCTTCCTTCCTTCCTTCCTTCCTTTCTTTCTTTCTTTCTTTCTTTCTTTCTTTCTTTCTTTCACGCTCTATCTCACTGAAAAGGTAGCTTAGGATCGGTGACTTCTTCCATGCAAACAAAGGCATGTGATCTCCCAGGGAACGTAGCTCACATGGCAGAGCGCATGCCTGGCTCTGAGTAGGGCTCCAGATTCAAGCCCTGGAGAAAGGTTCATGGATGGTGGAGTGGTCTGAGGGTTCTCTCCTCTCTGTGTGTCTACCTCTTTCTCTAAACAGAAAGATAGAACCCCGAGCTGTGGAGGCCTCTCAGTAGTATAGCACATGCTCAGAGCCCCCCAGTCTATTCCCTAGCACCCCATTTGTAAAGGATAAGGAAGGCAGCTCTCCTGCACCCAAGGGAGTTGGGTGGGTGGGCCTGGCTAGCAACCTGGACCACCTTGCACGTGCCTGACTTTCAGTGTGGACTGACATCCTATGGAAGACAGTGCCCTGGCCAGGCCGTGCAACCCAACTCTCACCCTCTCTGCACAGCAGCACGACTGGCAAAGCCATGTGCCTCTTTTGTTGTTGTAGAAGTTTCCATCTTTTCTAAAATAGATGAGGATTTTATGGTCAGACAGCTATTTGGAAAGAGAAGAGCGTTCGCATTAACAGTCAGCAGTGCAGTGGGGCTTGGGCTTGAACCTGGGTTGCACATGTGCCAGAGCAGGTGCCACTGTCTGGGGGAGCTGCTTTGCTGGCATTCTTCCACTTACTTCTGGGATGTCCATTCTAGAAGTGATCCAAACTCAGAAAAGGGAAAGAAAGCTCTCTGTGCCAGGTGCCTGCTATTTGCCTACCACGAGTGAGAAGCTCTTTGGTGTCTCCTTTAACTCTTGCAGATCCCCAGGGAGCGGGCATTCAGACCCTGGCCTAAAGGAGATCGAGGCTGAGAAAGGCGGAGTAGCCGAGCTGAGGCAGCTGGGCAGAGGTGAACTCCCAGTCCTGACTGCAAAGACCTGCGTGCACTGCTTACACAGTTCTCAGTTCCGTTTGCTCAGCGCCTTAAGGGAGGTGTCCTCCTGGAGTTCATCAGTGTCCCATGCCTTAGCTGCCACCAACTCTGAGAGCCCTGGCACTGTAACCAGTGGCCCTCTCTGCCTTGGTGTGCGGACCTGTAGCGGGAGCTCTTTCTAGAAGAGGCTGGGCTCGCACCATTCTTTTCTGCGGGGGGGGGGGGGGGTGTCTTGCGCATTGCAGGACGGTTAGCATAATCCTGGCATGCCCTCGCTGGAAGCCAGTAACAACCCTGATCCCAGGTGTGACAAAGCAAAGTGTCTCCACACCTTGCTCAATGTTTTCTGCAGGGCAGGGCAAATTGCCCCCATATGAGAATCAGGAACTTAGGAGTTCCAGCAGTAAGGCTCTTCTTTTTCTTCCCTTTTTCCTTCTTCATCTACATCCACGATCTCACCACCCTGGACCTCTTTCATTCAGAAAGACATCATGGCACCGGAGCTTTCTTCAGTGCCATTGCATCTCCCTTGTGGTGCCAGGGCTAGAATTGGGCCCCATGTATGACAAGGCCCGTGCCTGCCCCGAGAACTCTCTCTCCAGCCCAAGGCATCTGCTCTCGGGTGAGGCCACCCTGCTCACACTCGCCACACCCACAGCCGGCTCTTCTCAGCTGAGGTTGCAGAGACCACAATGGTGAGCTGGGCTGAGCAGGAGGCTCACCCGGGCTCTTGACGGGACCTGGAGACAGCCACGGCCCAAGGACAGAGAGGGGACCCATCTGGGTGGCTGGGGAACCCCTGGAGAGGCAGGGCCTGTGTGCTAATGCTCATCTTCCTGCACACGGGCAGGCAGGGGTGTGCAGCTGAGACCTTGAGAGGACCTGCACTCCGCCAACCCCTCCGTCCTTCACAGTTTCCTGCGTCTCCCCAGTCCTGGGCGTCCTGTCCCTCCCTTTGTACCTGTCCTGTGGAGATGTCTTGGATGAGCTGAGGTCCGGGAATGAGAGGAAGCATTGCATCCTCTCCCTTGACTTAGTTTCCGGCATACGCCACAGCCCTCTTAACACAGGACATCCCATAGCGACACTTGGCAGCTGTGACGAGAAGCTTCCCAGTACACATGGTCGCATGGTCGCATGTGCGCACTGACACAGACACAGATAATGGCACTCCTGCTCCCACTGAAACGGTGTCTTTTTGACTCTCTCATTTTATCTGGACACCTCTTCAAACAAGACAGCTTCAAAAGGCACCTAAGCTTTGATCAGGCCCTCACCAAGCTGCAAATAGCACCCCTGTGTGTACTTGGCTGACCTTGGCCCGATCCTAGAGCAGGATGGCCCAGCGGTGGTACGTGACCTTCTTGGGGGATAGGTGGGGGCGCCCAGTGGCTGGACCAAGAATAGTAACGGCTGGCGGTTCTAGCTCCACGGTTAGAGACTCTCTGTGCGTCTCTGCGGTTGTGTCTGGAAGTCCCTGGTGTTGAGGTGGGCCGTGTTGACTGTTATGTTGCATAGGATGTCATGGCTGCTTCTTACTTCCTGCCCAAAGTTGCCGGATGGAGAATATATTTTTTAATTGCTTTATTGAGGGATTAATGTTTTACAGTCAGCAGTAAATACAATAGTTTGTACATGCATAACATTTCTCAGCTTTCCACACAACAGTACAACCCCCACTAGGTCCTCCTCCACCACCGGATGGAGAATTTTGCACACTATGGAGGATGTACTCCAGATCGTACCTTGCTCGCTTTATAAAAGGGACGTGCCTCTCCTGCTTGGATTCCGCACGACTGGGCACCTCCCACGCACGCCTCATTGGCTAGTGCTGTCATGTCTGTGACCTAGAGCTCGCTGCTGCGCCACTTACTCTGTCGGCAGCTTCGCTCCTCGCTGCTCTTCTCTTTCTCTTCTTGTTCCTACTCTCATCTTTCCCCTTTCTTTATTTTTTTAAATTTTTTATTTAGAAAGAGGAAACATTGACTAAACCATAGGATAAGAGGGGTACACCTTCACACAGTTCCCACCACCAGATCTCCATATCCCCTCCCCTCCCCTGATAGCTTCCCTATTCTTTATCCCTCTGGGAGTATGGACCCAGGGTCATTGTGGGATGCAGAAGGTGGAAGGTCTGGCTTCTGGAACTGCTTCCCCGCTGAACATGGGCGTTGACTGGTCGGTCCATACTCCCAGCCTGCCTCTCTCTTTCCCTAGTGGGGCAGGGCTCTGGGGAAGCGGAGCTCCAGGACACATTGGTGGGGTTGTCTGTCCAGGGAAGTCTGGTTGGCATCATGGTAGCATCTGGAACCTGGTGGCTGAAAATAGAGTTAACATACAAAGCCAAACAAATTGTAGACCAATCATGGACCTAAAGGCTGGAATAGTGCAGATGAAGAGTTGGGGGGGGGGTCCTCCATTTTGTAGATAGCTAGTAGGCATATTTTAGTTATATTCCAAAGGGCCTGTGGCTATACTAGTTTTTTTTTTCTTTTTCTTTTTTCCCCTGAGCCTGAAATCTGATATGCAGGTGGATCCAGGTTATTGCCTGGGGAGATGATGTCATGGCTGGCAGAAGGACCAGAAAGCTGGATCAGAGAAGAGAGTAACTTCCTAATATGGGAAAGGGGTATAAATATTGTTGACTGTAAACCCCATTGATTTGATGTAATCTGGGGCCCATATTCAGCTTAGGAGCCTGTGTGACCTCTGTATCCTGTAGATCTGAGCTCACTCACATTCTGTGGTCATGAGTAGGAACATTCCAAGCTGCCCCAATTTCAGGACCCATCTTTCCTCAGGTGTAGCATAGAGTATGTTGTCCATCCTCCCTTCGGAGGATGGAACATTCTCTACCATTGCTGATCCAAGTTGAGGGCAAGGTCCTGTGGAGGCCCACAAAGGGTCTATTGTGTTGTTCCTGATAGAAATGACCGGTAACAATGGAGAGAGGGATTTATTCGAGGTCTAGGCCCATCATGTCTGTTTGGGAATCTCAGGACGCCCCAACTAGGGCCCCAGCTGATGGGGTGGCCTGATAGTGACTAAAGAGTCATTGTTAAAGTATGCCAGTCTCTTGCCCTATTCAGCTTTTGCAGTCCTTGCTTTGCTAAGGGTAGCTTTGGTGTGAGTGAGAGAACTGTAATAGGAAGTAGGTGAGGAGGGTATCTATTTCATTATGAACTTGATACTGACTCACTACAGACTATTGAACTTGATACTGACTCACTACAGACTATTGCTTTCAGCTATATATTTTGCCCTAATTTCTAGATACATGTGAACATATGCTCTATCTTACAGGACCTGGCCTATATCTAGGTTTTGGGACTTTGGCAGGAAGTGAACCTCCTGGAATGGAATTAGAGAATACCATGAAAGGAAAGGTCTCACCTGAGTGATGAGGGTGAAGGGTTGGCAATCCATGCCTGCCGTCTCTGTACACAGTCTGAGGTGAAGCATGCTGAGATGGTACTTGTTGCATTGACTAGCTTGGAATCAGCGGATGCACTATCATTTGGCATGGTCTAAGCTTTTAAGAGAGTTAACATATCAAAGACTCAGCCTACGTATTTAAAAGACTCTGTGATTTAAAAAGTTTGAGACATTCAATCAATTTTCCCCTCTCATATTAATTAAATAGTGATTTATAAGACTACAAATTGATAGGAGTGTACATAAACACCATTCCACCACCAAAAGACTGTGGTCCATCCCACCCCCTCCATGAAACTGAACATCTACCCTCACCCTCAACCCAGGGTTTTTACTTTTGTTCCCTACTCCAATCTATCCCCTTTCTATTTTCTCCTTGTTTGTATTTATTTTTTCCTCTGCAAAGATTGGCTGCATCTCTTGCCATTATAGCCAGTGTTCTTCAGTGCTGAATTTGGAGGAGAGTTTGAGTTACGTGTTTTGGGAAATATGTACACAGACCTGACACATGGCCTGCCATCCGGAAGTCCATACTTTGTATTGCCATAACGCTGTATACTTTCAATTCATTTACTCAACAAAAATTTGTTGAGGGAAATATATCTGAAGCAAAATCGGGGTGGTGTCAGTGACTACCTTTGGGATAATCAGGCAGATCCCCCCTTTCCTTATGCAGCTGATAGCCTCAGGGCCAAGCAGTTAGGCTACCCAGCATCTATTTGATCATCGCTTCCCCAGGGCTAGAAGCATTTTACTGAACTACGAATTAAATGTTCAGATCACTTGTAAGATACACACTGAATTCAGGAAGAATTTTAATAGGAAAAGAATGTTTGTTTTCAGTTTGGTCCCCAGAAACTCGAGAGATGAGGACTGCTGTGTGAGTCAGAACATACTTCCAGTCGATGCGGTTTGAGGACAGAGAGAGCTGGCCACAGGCAAAAAACCATACAGTGTTGTGATGACAGGCACTCTTGTCTTCTGCTGCCTGGTTGAGTAGCTGCAGAGTGCAGCCTGGACCTCAGTCACTGCCTCCTCTTGCTCCTCTGGCTCTTGTTTGTTTGACTATTTATTCTTGATTTTTTTTTTTTAGATCAGAAAACTGCTCAGCTCTGGCTTATGGTGGTGCTGGGGATTGAACTTGGGACCTTTGGTGCCTCAGGCATGACATTTTTTTTTAAAGATAGAAGCAGAGAGGGAGAGAGAGGGAGCAGGAGAGAGGTGCAGTTTTCATTGTGGAGGGCTGGACTCAGACCTGGGCTGTGCATATGGCAAAGCCACGCAGTATCCACGTGAGCTGTTTGTCAGCCCTCAGGCTCCCTCTCTTTCACCAGCATCTGAGGGATAGCCCAAGCTGTCCTGGAGCCTGGCAGCAATGCTGGGTGCAGTCCCTGGAGGTCGGAATGGCCCCAAACCTGGGAAAATGGCTCAGAAATGGTGGAAACAACTAGGAAGCTCTGGAGAGAGTGAGAGTATTGCGAGGGACCCCCTAGTGAGCCTTGTGCAGACAGACATGTGTACAGGTGGGGATCCTCGTGTGGGTCCTTGTGTTTCACACTGTGTACCCTCAACCCAGCATGCTACCACCTGGCCCCCTGGCTGTCCATTTTCCCCAGCACCTTCTGTCGAGGAGACCTTCTTTACCCCATTGAATGGCTGTGGCCCCTTTGCCTTGTATTAGGTGGTTGTGTATGTGTGGGCTCATTTTTGGACTCTCGATTCTATTCCATTGATCCAAGTTGGGAGACTTTAAACATCACTTTTTGAAGTAAGACATGAACATTGAAAAAGCGAGAAGGAGATAAGAGGAAACAGCTCTCCTCCTAACTGGCACCCTCAGTCAGGAAGTGCCATGAAGGTCTCAGTCTGTTCCATCCATCTCAGCCTGTTTTCTTTTCAGTGTGTGCCGTGCAGGCCCAGGAGAGGGACTTCTCAGGAGAGTTTGCCCGGATGCCCTGCTTCCGTCTCAGGGTGACTCTGGACATGGGCAAGCCTGGGCTGCTCTCTGGGCAGCTGGTGCCCCTGTGCTGTCTCTCGCTCTACAGAAATGTCTGTTCTTCCAGTTGGATCAGCAGCGCTTTCTGGCTCCATCTGTATTGCCAGCAGACATAATCGGATTGTTCTGATTCCCTTTACTTTTTATACGTATGTGCAGCCACTTAAAGAGAATAATGTTTAAGATGAGTAAGCCAGATGACCGAGTCCCATGCCACGTACAGAAGTGCTGGTAGCATGGAAGGTGTACATGTGGACAGCCCTGCTAGTGAGAAATGAGAAGACCGTTTCCGTGTTGTAACAGGGTATGACAACTTGCGCTCTATATTAACATGAATTAGTTCACTTTAATATGACTTGCTGTAACTTTTGCAAAATATTTTTAGTTTGAGTGTCATAAATTGATATAAACAGTTCCCCTTGATATTCATGATTATTTTTCTTTCTTTTTTATTGAGGGGGTTAGTGCTTTACAGTGCAACCATTGACATATACATACAATTTCATTATGTGATAGGTCCCCCAGAGTTTTCTTACTGTGCACCTTCCTCCTCCCTCCCCAGAGTCCTTCGCTTTGGTGCAATACACCGTGTTCAGTCCAGGCTTCACTGTGTGCTCTCCCTCCCTGTCCCCACTTTATTGAGTCCCGCTAATAAATGAGATCATTTGGTATTTGTCCTTCTCTTTTTGGCTTATCTCACTCAACATGATGTCCTCCAGTTTCATCCAAGAGGATGCAAAGGAGACAACCTCGTCATTTTTAACAGCTGAGTAGTATTCCTATATATCTCACAATTTTTGAACCACTCATCTGATGTTGGATAGCTGGGTTGCTTCCAGGTTCTTTCAATTACAAGCTGCTGTTGTGAACATAGTTATACGCAGATCTCTTCTGATAGGCGTTTCTGTTTCCTTTGGGTAAATCCCTAGGAGAGGAATTGCTGGGTTGTAGAGTAGGTCCATTCCTAGTGTTCCAGTAAGTCTCCAAATTGCTTTCCACAGTGGTTGGACCATTTTGCACTCCCACCAGCAGTGAAAGAGTGTCCCTTTTTCTCCACATCCTCTTCAACACTTGTCGTTTCTGCTCTTTCTGACATGTGGCACCCTCAGAGGTTTCAAGTGGTATCTCAGTGTTGTCTTTATTTGCGTTTCTTTGATGATCAGTGATGTGGACATGGCTTCATTTCACTGCAGTAGATGCTCAGGACTGTGACCAATAGACCGTTTGTTACTGGAGATACAGATTGTTGACTATGGGATTACATTAGTTAGTTTTAAAGTAGTAACCAGTAGGTATAGACTCTGTTAAAAAAAAAAAAAACACTTTGATGAAAGAATTGAACTTAACATTAAACTAATGATGATTTTATCAAAAAGAATCTGTCCACAAGGAATTAGTGCTGTAAATGTTTTAGTTTTCTAATCTCATAGTATATACCTAGTCCTTGATCTGATCTAGCCTATAATTTTGTAAAAGACAGCTACCACTGAATTTGCTTAAAATGGCTGCTTTCTGCAATGGGAAACCCAGTCTTACTTACTATCATATAATCATTATTCTGCATGAATGTACTCTTTCTGGGACACAAATCATTTGAGTACAGTGTATTTTGGGATGGTCTATAGAATATTCTGGAAAAGTCATGATGTATATTCTTTGCAAAAGTGCATCATGACTTTTCCAATAGCCATGTATATGTATATGTATATGTATATGTATATGTATATGTATATGTATATATGTTAAATTCATTTATCTTTCAAGGGATGCCATTTTAGTTTTCTAATTTTTTTTACAAATACAGTTTTAAATGCCTATAAAAACTGGCAGTTTTTCATATTCAAAGGGCATTGCTACTCTGTGCTTATTGTCTGTGTTATTTTCAGACTTTGAAACATGGCAGAAATGAAGTGTCATTATTGTCTCACAGGAGCTTTCATGGGGGAACTTCCACCCCCTTCCAGCCAATGTTGAGAGTCAGCTTGATGAAATGATTTCATGGTGTTTGATTTAGTGGAGAGTTTACGCACTGCCACACTAGGCTTCTGGGATGCTCATTACATAATCAGCCCAGTGACTGAAGCATGAAGAAGAGAGATATTGCCAGATATGTCGCGACTGTTGATGTAATTTGCAGTTTGCTTCTATTCAGTGAAATAACATAGAGCATATGTGGTAAACTTGCTTTAAGTCAGAATGTAGTTAGAACTGGAAGAGAAAAATGAAAGAAGAGAGAACCTCATGAACTAATTGAGTGGAACTTTCGATGCTGCTATAGCCAAATTCTTAAAAGCATTTTCCTCAACCTTGAAAGTCTGCATTCCATCCCTCAGTCCTTCCTAGACAGTTTGATTAGTCTTGAGGTGTATGATTTATGATTGGTCCTTTTTGGGGTATTTATAAGAATTTCAGTGAAGATTCTGAACAATGTTACAATTAGAAGGCACAGGCTTATACAGGTTGGCCAAGGTCAAAGAGAAGTTAATTCTGAAGTTGGGATTAGCTATCTGACTTTAGCTTCCATCTGTTTGGCCAGCAGTCTTGAGTGACCACAAGACTCATTTTTCTCAGGAAAGGCCATGTTCAGTAGTGCAGGAAAAATAGTCACACCTCTGTAAGTGATGTTTTGGCCAGTGATAGGCTGCACACATGCTAGTGTTCCCAGTAGATTCTCCCATACCATATAGCATAGGTGTGGTGTAGGTTATACTGCCTGAGTTTGTGTAACTTTACTCTGTGACCTTTTCCCAGTGGGGAGATCACCCAATGATACATTCTTCAGGACCTATCCAGTGGTTAAACAATGCAAGACTGCCTTAATAGTGCCCCCCGACCCTGAAAAATTGCCTAGCTCCAGGACAAATTCTGTGTTCACCAAATCAAATGCATTCGTATATCTTTCCTGATTCACTCATTTAAAAAACAGTTGCATGCATTCCTTCTTTTGTTCTTCAAGCCTTTACAGTGATAGCAAAATTCGGTATAATGACCTACATTTTCATTGTTAATATTAGAATTTCATTCCTACCTGTATACCTGAGGGGAGCAAGTGCATATATCAGCACGGAAACTTATGCACAATTTCTTTGCAGTGGTAGTCATAATAGAACCATTTTTTTAAAAAAGCCACAAATACCCACCAGCACAGTGTGTGGTATACTTAATCATGGAAAACTACATAGCGACAAAAAGTAACAAGCCACCAACACTCATAACTAAGTGCATGAGATTAAGAAACATGCTTCATGAAACAGAAGGCACAGACAATTATAGTGCAATTTAGTTTATAGGCTAACAGAACAGACAAAGCCAGTCCTCATCGATAGAAATCAGAATATTCTTGCCTTGGAAGGTGGCAGGTAGGAAGTAAGTCAGTTGAGTCAGGAAAACCTTCTAGGGTAATGCGCATGTTCAGTATCTAGGAGGCAACTGCATGAATGCAGAAATGTGTAAAAATTCCTAGAGCAGGGGCCAGGCAGTAATGCACTGGGTTAAGCGCACATGGTACGAAGCCAGGGATCCTGGTTTGGGCCCTCAGCTCCCCTCCTGCAGAGGGGTCACTTCACAGGCGGTGAAGCAGATCTGCAGGTGTCTGTCTTCCTCTCCCCCTCTCTGTCTTCCCCTCCCCTCTCCCTTTCTCTCCGTCTTGTCCAACAACAGGAACAGTGGAGGTACTGCTTCTATCTCAGTGATGACTCTGGAGACCAAAAAGAAAAGTTCCTAGAGCTTTACACTTCAGATTTGAGCACTTTGCTTTTTCATCTCAATTCACCAAAAGCTAGAGAAGAAATTATATGCGGATCACATCTCTTCAGATCACATTTCTGGTAAATCACTGTGACTGCGTTCTCCCCGTCTCTTCCCAAGGTTCTGTTATCCTAGGTGAAATTGCTATGCAAGTAAGAGTCTTGCCATGGCATGAAGATGAGACAAAGCCAAGGAGATGTTAGAAGGCATGGTTGGAAGGTTGTGCTGAGCTTCAGAAGGACAGCAGAGCTGAGTTCATGTGGCATCCTTCTCCCACTCCTTCCAAATGCCTGGGTGAGAGAGGAAAAAAACATGGGAGGGAGGGAGTTTGAGGTTGGAAGTGCACCAATTTGCTCTTTCTGAAATTTGCTACAGAATAATATTATAATTACAAACAGGCAGGCTTTGTTTTCATGGCAACAGAAACACACTTGAAGGCAAAAGTGTGGTGGGAAAGGCATATGGTTGATTATAATAACTTTTCCATTTTCTCACCAGCATATTTAAATGGCTTTCGAGTCAAGGAAGGTTTATAGCTAAAGATGCCAGTGAGTTTGTTTTTGACCCGCCCTTCATCCTTGCCTTTGTTTCTGTTTGGTGTCAAGGTTCACAGAGCTACTGAAGCATTTAGGCACAGACTCTAAACCTGCTCTCGAAGGACATCTGGAACGTCTGAAGACATTCGGGGTTGTCACAGCTGAGGGTGAATGTATTACTGGAATCCCGTGGGTAGAAGCCAGGTTTACTGGCTTCCTTAGTTATAGAAAGCAAAACATTCTACAGTGCAAAGGATGACATTCAAACGTCAAGAAACGTCCAGTCTTGACATGGTTCAGATGGTAGAGTGCGGTCTTTACCATGAATGAATCTCCAGGTGTGAGCCCCAGGGTCTGGGAGATAGCTCAGTGGGTTGAGCACAGGCCTTACCGTGTGTGAGGCCCTGGATTTGATCCCTGACACTACATAGGAGCACCATGGACAGCACCAAAGGGAACTCCATGAATGGCAGGATGGTACTTTGGTGTCTTTCCATCTCTCCAATGACATAGAATGAAAAATTGAACTGGAGGCGCTACTCAGTAGTGTTGCACATGCCTGGGGGCCTTGGAACTGTATCAAAAAGTCTTTAATAAGGAGGAAGAAACATCTAGTCTCCAAAGTCCATAGTGCTGAGGTTGAGAAACCTGGATTAGACTAGGCTCCTTGTCTAGGATTAAAGGTGAACGCGGGGTATCTCAGATCCAAACTCCCGTAATAGAACTAGTCTCTTAGAAACTTGTCCATTTCAGAATTCTAGCGGGCAGATGGGAATTTCTGTGGGGCAACTTGGCAGACCTGAACTCATGCATTTCTCTTGGTCTTTATAAACTTTTAAGACAATTCGAGCCACAGGGATCAATTTGTTCTTGCTATTTTGATTCAAGGTACCTTGAGTCAAGGGCGGTGGCACAGTGGATTAAGCTTAAGCACATGGCGCAAAGCACAAGGACTGGCGTAAGGATCCCGGTGCGAGCCCCCGGCTCCCCACCTGCAGGGGGGTCGCTTCACAGGCAGTGAAGCAGGTCTGCAGGTGTCTGTCTTTCTCTCCCCCTCTCTGTCTTCCCAGTCTCTCTCCATTTCTCTCTGTCCTATCCAACAACAATGATGTCAATAACAAAAGCAATAATAATAGCCACAACAACGATAAAACCAGGGCAACAAAAAGGCAAAAATGGCCTCCAGGAGCAGTGGATTCGTAGTGCAGGTCCTGAACCCCAGCAATAACTCTGGAGGCAACAACAACAACAAAAGATCAGGATGTGCTTATAATGGAGGTGCAAGTTCTTACTCTACCACAAGCAAATATAATCTCCTCCAAGAAAGGGACAAGGACAAGTGAGAAGGTCAGTGGAGGAGTAATCAGAAAACTGGAGTTGTCATGAGTCTCTGCTTTTGTGATATTAGACAGATGGATCTTGCATTCTTCGTGAAATGAAGAGGCCAAAGAAAGCTATTTCAAAATCTTTTTGAACATTGATAGTTAATAAATAAGTATACTATCACTGTAGAATAATTGATACCATTATTTTTTGAGTACCTCAGACAGAAAAACTAAAGGGATGTACAAGTTGCTATTCAAGATACTCCCTTTAAAAACAGATCACTTATTATTATGCCTGTCACACAGACAAAGCTCTTTGTCTCTGAAACATCAAGATGTGTCTTTCTAGCATGTCAGCTTAACTGTTTGGCAAAATGTGTTCCAGGTAAAAGAAAATAACCATGCAGAGCTGTTTAACATTTGTTCCTAATGTTAACTTTTAAACTCTGCTTAGAAAAATAATTCTTTTCAGAAATTTGATCTGTCTGCCTTCCTTTTGTATTGCTTTTGGCTCTTCCAGAACTCAGAAATGTCAATTTGTTATTCACATTTGCCTCCACTAATCCTCCTAAAGAATGTGAAAAGGCCCACAGTCTTTTATATTAGGAAATAACTGAGATTAAAACGGATTAAGCCTTGAGTTCCTTTCTCTTGTTCTGTGCTGATGTAAGGAGTGTTCACAGCACTTAACAAAAGCAACAGGATTTTTCCTACTGAAATATCATTTCCGTTGTAGTGTATGACCATTTCAGAGGGGCAGTGGTACAGCTAGGCCTGGCGACTTCTCACAAGTTAAATGCCAAGATCCTGCGGTGTTCTAAAATGTTGGACAAGGTGGAGGGTGGGGAGGGACTAGAGAGACAAGTGTCTCCAGTCAAAGTCTTGACAGCTAGTGAGAAGGCAGTGTGGGAACAGCCAGTTCAGGTGCCGATGAACTGGAAGTAAGCTTATGTATGTGAACATCTTCTGTGGAGTATCTCCTCTTACCACCCCAAATTAATAGACTCTTCTCTCCTCACATAGGAGGTGCAGTAGGCTTTGCATCTGATAGGTGGTAGATGGTGTTTCTATTTCCTGGTAGTTCCAAGGAACGTGCTGTTCTGTCCACACTCTTCGTGATGAGACACCCACACAGGGCAAAGCTACCTGGCCCCGTGAGGCTGAAAGCATGCAGCACTGGGATTCACTTCTAGCACCCAAGCTCGAGTGCCAGACTTGAAAGAGAGGGGGTGATTGTGGTATGTGTTAAGTATTCCACCCCAGCAAGATTCTCCACCCCAAAGCCAAGAGAATGTTGGCTAGAACCAGATTCTCTCCAGGGTCTGGGCAAAAGTATTCCCTTTTTAGAAGTGGAATGAGAAGACTCCCTTCTGGAAATCCGAAAGCTATTGTGTCTGGTGGCTCATACTTTCGGAGAGGGAGGAGAATTTTTCTGTAAGTGGCTCATGTCTGCTGCTCTGTGTGCTCTTCCAACTGTCATATCCATTCTGGGGAGCCACAGAGATGGCTCTGAAAGGCTATAGAAAGGAAGGGTTTCCCAGCCCACACTGAGGACAGCTCACAGCAAAGCTGGGCCACCCACAGCCCAGGCTGGAGGAAACTGGCAATTGCATAGACAGCTTCCTGAGGTCTACTCAAAGAAATCATCGTGATATAGATCCAGTTTAGTTTCAGGTGGGAAAGTCAGACACAGAACTCTGCTATTCAGCAAAAGTGGCTTCAAAGGGAAAAGAAGCCAGTTTCTTTACAGACCCCTTCCCTTCATGAGGACAGCAGTGAACTAAAGGCCTTTCCCCTCCCCCCACCCCACACACTCCCCTTTCCCTTACCACAGTTGACTAGTTGTTTCATTTGAACCAACTTTATATATGTTGTATGAACTAGACTTTACTCTTGGGCATAAGAGGAACAGGAGGAAGACCATCTTATTCTAATCAATTATTTCCTCCCTATTACAAAATCATCTTCGTTTACAGTTAACAGTATTTATACACCTTTCCCATATTTGGGAGCTACTCTCTTCCCTGATCCTTTTTCTGGTCCTTTTTCCAGCCATGGTATCATCTCCCCAGACAATAACTTGGATCCACCTGCATATCAGATTTCAGGCTCAGGGGGAAAAAAAACCCAAAACTAGTATAGCCACAGGCCCTTTGGAATATAACTAAAATATGCCTACTAGCTATCTACAGAATGAAGACCCCCCCCCCAACTCTTCATCTGCACTACTCCAGCCTTTAGGTTCATGATTAGTCATTAATTTGTTTGGCTTTATATGTTAACTCTCTTTTCAGCCACCAGGTTCCAGATGCTAACGTGATGCCAACCAGACTTCCTTGGACAGACAGTCCCACCCATGTGTCCTGGAGTTACGATTCCCCAGAACCCCACCCCACTAGGGAAAGAGAGAGACAGGATGGTAATATGGATCGACATGTCAATGTCCATGTTCAGCGGGGAAGCAATTACAGAAGCCAGACCTTCCACCTTCTGCATCCCACAATGACCCTGGGTCCATACTCCCAGAGGGATAAAGAATAGGAAAGCTATCAGGGAAGAGGATGGATATGGAGTTCTGGTGGTGGGAATTGTGTGGAGTTGTACCCCTCTTACCCTATGATGTAGTCATTGTTTACTTTTTATGAATAAAAAAATTAAAAAACCAAGAACCAAAAAGTTTCAGAAGTAAAAAAAAAAAAAAAACACCTTGAAATAGTTATTGACCAAGGAATCATCTCTCAAAATACTATGCATAATGTAAAGCTTTATGAAAAAAATCCTGTCTTATTAATGAAGCAACATTTATGAACAGTTGATACACAGCTACTCCCTTTAAAAAATAAGCAAGTAGGGAGCCGGCGGTAGCACAGCAGGTTAAGCGCACGTGGTGCAAAGCGCAAGGACCGGCTTAAGGTTCCCAGTTCAAGCCCCCGGCTCCCCACCTGCAGGGGAGTCGCTTCACAGGCGGTGAAGCAGGTCTGCAGGTGTCTGTCTTTCTCTCCCCCCTCTCTGTCTTCCCTCCTCTCTCCATTTCTCTCTTTCCTATCCTGTGTGCTATGCAACTATTGTAATCTTATAATCTTGTAACCTGCTGTATTACTCATAAATTAAAAAATACAGAAAAAAACAAAGTATTTGACATGAAGAAATTACATGGAAATCACTAAAAGTTTCTGCTAGCTGCCCAATATTCCTAAGGACTAATGATAGATTCCTAAGAAGAGACTAATATTGACAAATTTATTACAAAAAATGTTTTACCTAATAATGAAATGAATTTGGTAGGTGTTGTTCTTATTTATTTACTTATTTATTTTAATTTTTATTATGACTTGATGACTAACAAGATTGTAAGATAACAGGGGTACATTTCCACAGTTTCCACACCCAGAGTTCCATATCTCATCCCCTCCATTGGAAGCTTCCCTATTCTTTATCCCACTGGGAATATGGGCCAAAGGTCTTTATGGGGTGCAGAAGGTGAAAGGTCTGGCTTTTTTTATCTTAAAGTTTTTATCTTTATTTATTTATTTGATAGTGTCAGCCAGAAATTGAGAGGAAGGGGGATATAGAGAGGGAGAGAGAAGCAGCCCTGCTTCACCACTCACAAAGCTTTTCCCTTGCAGGTGGGGACCTGGGGCTTGAACCTGGGTCCTTGCACATTATAACCTGTGCACTCAACCAGGTGTGCCACCACTTGGCCCCAAAAGTCTGGCTTCTGTGATTGCTTCTCTGTTAGACATGGACGTTGGCAGGTCCATCCATACCAGTAGGTGCTTTTCAACCGAGAATGATTAAACTTTTCCAACAAATTAGAAAGGAAATAAGTTTTTACTTTTCCTCATATAAGGCAGTTAAACTTTGAAAGGTTTTCATTTTAATACAAGGGTTTGTTTGTTTGTTTTTGCTATAAAGAACTAATTTACAATAAAGAAACATGGTGTCCTTAGAATTTATAATTTTCATCTCACTGCTGCTTAACCAACCGTTATTTGACAATTTTTCCCGTGTAAGAACAATAAACTCTAGCAAAGCTCTGGAACATTCCCAATACCAAAGGGAAGAGTGGTGCAGTTAAAGGTTAGACAAAGTGCAGGCTTAACCTTAGACTTTTCAATTAGACAAGGCAAACAACCTCCTTTATGCCAACTGTCTGTCTCATTAGTGTGTATCAAGTTAATTTTCTCCGTCTTAACTAACTTTCTAGGAGTTAAAAGAAGTGATGTTTATGTCCTGGCATTTTAACTGTTAGAGAAAACTCCAGACAGGCAAGAGTACTGGGGAAACAAGTCCACCACTCAGATTTTACAGAACAGATTGGCTGCGGGGGGGGGGGGGTTGGCAACTTGGAATTTTCAGACTGACTTGATTTAGGTGTGAGTATACAGAACAAAGAAAACTACCATACACTTTTGAGTAGATAGTTATGCTCCAGGATTACTGATCTTATTCTAACAGTCTTTGTGAGTTCTATTTGAATTTCCATGAACTCTGGATCTTTATAACAAAAAGACAAATAATGTATGTATGTATTTGTTTCCTGTTGTTACTATATAACATGGCACAAATATCATAGCAGCATACAAATATCATAGGAGACACAAAGCCTCCCAGCCCTGTTAGTCAGAAGTCTTGTGTTTCTTTGCTCAGGAGCAGGACAGCTGACACCAAGGCATCAGCAGCCATTGTGCTGTCTTCTACAGGCCACAATGGAAGTCAGCTGTCAGGTTTTTCTGCTTTTTGCCCAGTTCAGTTTCTTGCAGGTATAGGACTGAAGGGCCCGTTTCTTGCTGGCTGTTAATCAGGACACTGCTCTAGGCAGCTGCCTGCATGCTCTCTTGTCTCTGTGACCAGTCCTTGACACTGTCACTCAGCTCTTCCCTCATCTCTTCTTCCTTCACTTCTGCTTTGAAGGGTTCCTGTAAGTCCATTGGGCCTACTTGGATATTCTCGGAACATGGCCCTTCTTTAAGGTCAACAAATTCAAAGCATTAATTCCATCTGCAAAGCCCACTCACTGCAGTACCTAAGCTGGTGTTTAAGTAAGTGGCCAGGGACAGAATACTTGGAAGAACGCTCTAGAAATGTGCCTGTCAAAAACACATGCATGGAATATGGAGATCGGGTTATGGGAATTGTGCGGAATTGTACCCCTCTTATTCTATGGTTTTGTTAATGTCTCCTTTCTTAAATTAAAAAACAAAACATGCATGACCAAAAGTGTTTCCCAGCTCTTTTCCTATTAGAATGCTTTGTTTCTACTTCTCCCACAAGAGAAGTAAGTGCTTTTACGGTTTTCCTATTGTATTTCTTGACTTCCTTTATTATGTAAATAAGGCATAAATACATATATTCTGTGTTACTCCCTCCTATGCATATGTTATACCATATTCTTTTTTGGGTCTAGCTATATCTCTGAGAACTTTTCCTGTTTGTAGGTGCAGAACATATATATGTATATATCTAAATAAATAATGATACATCCATACAGTAGAACTCTACTGTATGGATGTATCATTATTTATTTAGACAGTTTACCAGTAGTAGTCTGTAGGCTGTTTTTCTGTCTTTTGTTACAACAAATGACATTGGGTTTTTTTTTTTTGGTTTTATTATTTTTTTATTTATAAAAAGGAAAGATTGACTAAACCATAGGATAAGAGGGGTACAACTTCACACAGTTCCCACCACCAGAACTCCGTATCCCATCCCCTCCCCTAATAGCTTTCCTATTCTTTAACCCTCTGGGAGTATGGACCCAAGGTCATTGTGGGATGCAGAAGGTGCAAGGTCTGGCTTCTGTAATTGCTTCCCCGCTGAACATGGGCATTGACAGGTCGATCCATACTCCCAGCCTGTCTCTCTCTCTCCCTAGTGGGGAAGGGTTCTGGGGAAGCTGAGCTCCAGGACACATTGGTAGGGTTGTCTGTCCAGGAAAGTCTGGTCAGCATCCTGCTAGCATCTGGAACCTGGTGGTTGAAAATAGAGTTAACATACAAAGCCAAACAAATTGTAGACCAATCATGGACCTAAAGGCTGGAATAGTGCAGATGAAGAGTTGGGGGCCCTCCATTTTGTAGATAGCTCGTAGGCAAATTTTAGTTATATTCCAAAGGGCCTGTGGCTATACTAGTGGGGTTTTTTTTTCCTTTTTCTTTTTTCCCCGAGCCTGAAATCTGATATGCAGGTGGATCCAGGTTATTGCCTGGGGAGATGATGTCATGGCTGGCAGAAGGACCAGAAAGCTGGATCAGGGAAGAGAGTAGCTCCCAAATATGGGAAAGGTATAGAAATATTGTTGATTGTAAACCCCATCATCAGTTTGATGTAATCTGGGGCCCATATTCAGCTTAGGAGCCTATGTGACCTCTGCATCCCTATATCTGAGCTCACTCACATTCTGTGGTCATGAGTAGGAATGTTCCAAGCTGCCCCAATATCGACCCATCTTCCTCAGGTGTAGCATAGATTATGTTGTCCGTCCTCCCTTGGGAGGATGGAACATTCTCTACCATTGTTGATCCAAGTTGAGGGCAAGGTCCTGTGGGGGCCCACAAAGGGGTCTATTGTGTTGTTCCTGATAGAAACAACAATAATGGAGAGAGGGATTTATTCGAGGTCTAGGCCCATCATGTCTGTTTGGGAATCTCAGGACTCCCTGAATAGGGCTCCAGCTGATGGGGTGCCCTGATAGTGACTACAGAGTCATCGTTAAAATATGCCACTCTCTTGCCCTTATTCAGCTTTTGCAGTCCTTGCTTTGCTAAGGGTAGCTTTGGTGTGAGTGAGAGAACTGTAATAGGAAGTAGGTGAGGAGGGTATCTATTTCATTACGAACTTGATACTGACTCACTACAGACTCTTGTGTACTTTTGCTTTCAGGTATATATTTTGCCCTCATTTATAGATACATGTGAACGTACGCTCTATCTTACGGGACCTGGCCTATATCTAGGTTTTGGGACTTTGGTAGGAAGTGAACCTCCTGGAATGGAATTAGAGACTACCATGAAAGGAAAGGTTTCACCTGGGTAATGAGGGTGAAGGGTTGACATTCCATGCCTGCCATCTCTGGACACAGTCTGAAGTGAAGCATGCTGGGGTGGTACTCATTGCATTGATTAGGTTGGGATCAGCGATTGCAATATCATTTGGTATGAATTGAGTGAAGCTTGCAGGAAAGTGAGCCCCACCCTAAAGGTTCCAGGACTGGGGGGAAATATAGGCTCTAGAGAGGAAGCGGAAGGTTCCTGCTGTCTTAGGGTTCAAGAATGTCTTCTTAGATAGTCATTGCTATAATCACATTATTTGGCAATTGGGTTCACTTTGAAATATCCCTTTGTTAGGATTTGCTGTATCATACACAACATCACCATAATTTATGTCCTTTGACATTATTTGTATATAGCTGTGCCACCGGTTGCTTCTGTTCTCCCTGGTCTGGGCTTTTAAGAGAGTCAACATATCAAAGACTCAGCCTATGTATTAAAAGGACTCAGTCTGTGATTTAAAAAGTTTGAGACATTCAATCAATTTTTCCCCTCTCATATTAATTAAATAGTGATTTATGGGAGTCGGGCAGTAGCTCAGTGAGTTAAGCGCAGGTGGCGCAAAGCACAAGGACTGGCATAAGGATCCCTGTTCGAGCCCCTTGCTCCCCATCTGCAAGTCTGCAGGTGTCTATCTTTCTCTCCCCCTCTCTGCCTTCCCCTCCTTTCTCCATTTCTCTCTGTCCTATCCAACAACAATTGTAACTACAACAATAAAAAGCAACAAGGGCAACAAAAAGGAATAAATAAATATTAAGAATAGTGATTTATATGACTACAAATTAGTAGGAGTGTACATAAACACCATTCCTACTACCAAAAGACTGTGTCCCATCCCATCCCCCCTCCCTCCCCCCCCCCCACTCTCCGCCCCATGAAGCTGAACATCCACCCTCACCCTCAACCCCAGCGTTTTTACTTTGGTGCCCTACTCCATATTCAGTCAAATCCTGCTTTGAGTTTCCCTCTCTGTTCTTCTTTCTCAACTTCTGTTGATGAGTGGGATCATCCCATACTCATCTTTATCTTTCTGACTTAGTTCACTTAACATAATTCCTTCTAGCTCTGTCCAAGATGGGTCAGAGAAGGTGGGTTCATTGTTCTTGATAGCTGCATAGTATTCCATTGTGTATATATACCACAACTTTCTTAGCCATTCATCTGTTGTTGGGTACCTGGGTTGCTTCCAGGTTTTAGCTATTATGAATTGTGCTGCTATGAACATAGGTGTACACATATCTTTTTGGTTTGGTATTATGAAGTCCGTGGGGTATATCCCTAGGAGAGGGATTACTGGGTCATATGGAAGGTCTATGTCTAGCCTTGTGAGAGTTCTCCAGACTGCTCTCCACAGAGGTTGGACCAATTTACATGCCCAGCAGCAGTGCAGAAGGGTTCCTCTGTCTCCACAGCCTCTCCAGCATTTGTTGCTGCTGTCCTTTTTGATGTATGCCATTCTCACAGGGGTGAGGTGGTATCTCAGTGTTGTCTTTATTTGCATTTCTCTGACAATCAGCGACCTGGAGCAATTTTTCATGTGTTTGTTGGCCTTTCAGATCTCTGCAGTAGTGAATGTTCTGTTCATATCCTCTGCCCATTTTTGGATGGGGTCATTTGCTTTTTTTGATGCTAAGTTTGCTGAGCTCTTTGTATATTTTGGTAATTAGTCTCTTTCTTGTCTGATGTATGGCATGTGAAGATCTTCTCCCATTCTGTGAGGAGTCTCTTTGTTTGTGTGATAGTTTCTTTGGCTGTGCAGAAGATGACGTTGGTTTTTGAAGTTCAGTTATGTGTTGATGTATCGTTAGAATGCACTCCCAAAAGGAGAATTTGTAAATTTTATAGACATTACTAAACTCCTTGGAGAGAACAAACCAGCTCATCATTCTTGCCCAGCAGTTCTGGAGTGGCGATTTCCTATAGCTGACACAGAGTGTGGTTAAGACTTAGGTTTTGACCAATCTCATAACTGGAAACCAGTGTTTCCTTTTCCATATTATATTGTAATGTGATATTTGAACTTTATGACCACAGATATTTTTGTCTTGTAGTATAATAGTGTAAAAGCATATATTTTCTTCTTATTCTTCCTCTTCTTCCCCTTCTTCTTCCTCTTCCTCTTCTTCTCCTTCTTCTACTTCCTCTTCTTCTTCTTTCTTCTTTCATCTTTCTTCTTCTTCCTTTTTTTTTTTTTTTTACTGGAGCACTGATCAGCTCTGGCTTGTAGTGGTGTGGGGGATTGAACCTGGGACTTTGGAGCTTCAGGCAGCAGAGTCTCTTTGCATAGCCATATGCTATCTACCCCCGCCTCTAGATTTTCTTATAATAAAATACCACAGAGTCAGAAAATGTAACAAAGTATGGTTATGTGTCCCTGAAGGACTGGGATACAGTCTAAGAAAGGTTATCACTTGGGAATTTTGTAGTGTGCCCATTGGAGTGCTGTGTCACAAAGCTGGTCAGCAGAGCCCGCTCCACAGCCTGGCTGTACATGGGCCAACCTGTTGGGATCGTCACTGCACATGTGGCCAAAATGTGGTTAAGTGACATGTAACTATACTGACTCAGGCATCAGTACATGCATGGGCCTTGAAAACACGATGACAGAAATAAGAAGCCAGCCACAAAGGCCCACACACTGTTTGAGTTCACGTATATGAGGAGTACAGGAGAGGCAAGTTCACACAGACAGAAAGTGTGTGACCTAGGGCTAGAGGAGAGGTGGTGAAAACTGACTGCAAATGTTCTCAGATTCGATAGTGGTGATGGTTGCCACGACTGTAAATCGACAGGAAACCACTGATCTGTATCTTAAAAAAGCAAAGTTTAGGGCATATACATTTTATCTTTGAAAAGCTACCTAGATCTGGCCCTTAGTGTTTATGCGTCCAGGGAGCAATGACCACTTATGCTGTTTGAGCCCCAAATGGTGACCGCCATGGGTACCAGAAGTGTGAATGCCAGTGACGCTTGTGGAGCCTTTGCAGATGGCCTTCCCTCACGTGTTGCTCCTCCTTGGCCTGCTCAAATTTGCGAGTGGCTCAAGGACATTTAAGGGGCAGGTGCCTGCAAAGAGAATGTCACTCAGCCCTCCCTGGCTGGACTCTGCTTTTCATAAGTGAGTCCTGGTCTCAGGGGAGCCGTGCTGGAGGAGAAATAAGAATAGGTCTTTACAGAAGTGGCATGGTCCTCCAGGGTCAAATGTATGAAATCTTCTGTAGCAATAACAAGACTAACATGATCTGCTTTTCTTAAATGCTGGTATCTCTCTCTCTCTTTTTCATATCTGTATATTACTTTGTAGCTGCCAAGTCCCATATTAAGAAGAACTCTTAAAAATAAAAATTGTACAGATCCAAGAGGGATGACAGAGGACCTAGTGGGGTTTGTATTGTTATATGGAAAACTGGGAAATGTTATGCATGTACAAACTATTGTATTTACTGTTGAATGTAAAACATTAATTCCCCAATAAAGAAATTATTTAAAAAAATTTTTTTAGTTGTAAACTGTTCCAAAAGAAATGGAGATGCAGTTCTCATGTGAAAGGAAATGATTAACTGAATTGAGAGGGGTGTTGTTTCTGAGTGTGGAGAAAAGCTGATAATGTCCATTGGGAATGATTTCCGGGACACTGATTTACTTATTTATTGAAGGTCTGCTTTGTTCAAAGGCACTGGAAATGAGACACAACTCTTGAACAGTAGGAAAAAATGTAACTAACATTTTTGGAGCGGCTATGACTCCTTTAAAAATTTCGAGAATCCTGGAAACCAAGAATTACATTGTCACCCCAACTCATCTTTGACATTCACTGCTTTATTTCCAAACCATATGCTCATTTTTCTCTCTCCAGACATTATATGATAATGATGACATTGTAAACTGTCAACATGTACCCAGGGCTTTTTAAAGAAAAGTATTGTGTTACTGGAAAAAGTCATGACCCATTTGTGCATAGAAAAACATATTAAATGCATTATGACTTTTCTGACAACCCAGTAGCTTCATTTTAGGTCAAATTGTTTTAAGACAAGCACATCAGTAATCTCTATTCTCTCCCTCCTCCCCCTCCTCCTCCTCTTTCTTTTCCCTAGAGCACAACTCATCTCTGGTTTATGGTGGTGCTGGGGATTGAACCTGGAAATTTAAGAGTCTCAGGCTTGAAAGTCTCCCCAAGCCCAGTAATCTCTATTTTATGTCTCTACCCTGTTGATCATATTTTCATTCATTATGTTACAGTTTTATTAAGAATGCTTTATTTTCCATCCAGTTGTGTATCTCCTAAACAGTGATCTTTTCTTCTCTTATTTGTAAACATTGTGAGATACCTTTAGATGGCTTTTGATATCAGACATTTAGATATTAAGCCCTATTGATTGATATCTATCTCTCCACTCATTTTCTGAATTTATTATGCCCTACTTTTGTTATTAATGGGCTTGAAATTGTTAAATGTTATGTAGGAAGTGACAACTCCAGGTCAAATTAACTTATACATGCATTTTATTTTTGCTACTCCATATTATTTCTCTTATTTTAGCTTCATAACTTTTTAAAAACACTTCCATAAATTGGGATTTAAAATACGTTCTGGCATTCTTCCATAATGGTTTGAGTATTTCATATGTATGAAAATTAATGAGTTAAAACTAAATTTTGAGAAGGTTAATATATTTAATGTTTTTGAAATATAGGCAGGGATGGGCAGGTGGTACTGTACCAGGTTAAGTGACATAGTATGAAATGTAGGCTTGTGTACTTTATATGCACATGCAGTTAATTTGAGAAAAAAGTAAATAGCTGGATGAAGAAATCTGTATCATTTTTTACAAGGGCTATATGTCTATAAGAAGTTAGTTCTCTATTTATTTGACTAGAGTGTTAGACATTTAAAAATAAGCATGATTTTTCCCCTTAAAAAGTTGACAATTTTAACGTCTATGTAGTCAGATTTTAAGAAACTTTTTTCCCTTTCATATGCCTTTTTTTTTTCATTCATTGGCTTCCATAGCAACAATCATGCCAGCAAAAGTTGTTAGAACTGTTAATGTGAGGCTTTGGAAACCTACAACAAGAGCAGTTTAGTGCCAGCAGTGGCATGCGCATAAGTCAGCTTTCAGTACTGGGAGCCTTATGATGAAGCGAAGCTGCATCTTGACAAAGGCGGTCTGCTGTGCCCAATTCATGGAGACACAGATGCAGAGATTCTTACCTAGAGGCGGGTCAGGCTATTTGAGTTAAGGGTTGTGTGTGTGGCGTGCCATCATGGACTCGTGGACAGTTTTCATTTCAACGAGCCATTTTGACCACTTAATTCAGTAAACATTTGGTGCGTGTTTGATACATGAAAGACAGTACTTCAGGATGCAAGAGAAGAGTGACTATTTTCAGAACAAAACCAGAGCAGGACCCTTGGCTATTTTTACAGACATCGGTGTAGCAGACTTTCAGTCCACATGTCAGAGAATGCCTATCGTCGTTTTGCTTATCATCTCTCGTTTCCCTCTTAAAGTGGGACAACGGGAACTTTTCTCTCACTTGAAAACTTGTTTGTTTGGTTGGTTGTTTTTTTCCCGAGGCAAGAAAACTGTGTAAGAATAAATAAAAATATATGGACTGGACTTTGGACAGTGGGGATCATGAGGGACAAAATGGAAGAATAACTTATTCTGGATGACTTCAACGGCACTCCACCACATATGGGCGGGAGATGAGCCTTCCTTGTGCACTCCAGTGCCAGGAGCTAATGGGTGGCGTGAGGTCGAGGACTGTGTGGGATAGCAGGTGTCCCCAAAGACAGGGAGAGGATGTCGCTTGGGGGAGAGAGGGCACTGGCTTTGAGGGAAGAGAGAAGGAAAACAAGTAGCTAAAGAGAGAGTTGAAGGGCTGTACGTCGATGATGTCAGTCTCTTCAGAAAAGGCGGGTTCATCCAAGAGTGAAGTGGGGGGAGCTAGATTTGGGATCCCAGGCTCAACAGAAATATTTGTAGCAGCTGCTACTAAGCCACAAGTAGAACTCTTCACGGAAAAGCATGTGAAGTCCAGAGACTTAGAAAGGATCCTAGCTAATTAGTTTGGGATCGAATCCAAAATCACTAAAAGAACTGAGTGCCAACGAAAGCGTTCCATCACAGCCATAGGAGTGACCCAGGCTGGGATCAGCAAGGCGGGAATGCAGGAAAGTGCTAGGTCGGTGGAGTTTCAGGGTGAAACTAAGGGCAGAAGGGACTGTTGGTATTCTTGGAACGGGGTTGGTTAAGAGGCCATGTTGGGGTGTTATATTAGCATACTACTGCTTTTGTAGTAACCTACTATAAACTTTGTGGACGGATCTAAAATATAACATGGGGGTCAGAAGAAGCTCACCAGCCAGAGCCCCAGCACCACATGGAAGTGCCATGACACCATAGGAAGCTCTGATACTGTGGTGTCTTTCCCTTTCTCTGTCTCTTGATCTCTTTTCCTGGAATAAAAAGAATGAAAAAGTTGACCCAGGAGCAGTGGCATTGCACATGTGCAAGGTCCTGACTCTGTCAACATATGTGTATCTCATACAGTTCTCAAAGTCAGAAGGCCACAGTGAGTTTTTCTGGGATAAGCGTATAACGGTGCAGGAATGGTTCTCCTGGAGTCACCAAGGGGGAATCTGTTTCTTGCCTCTTCCAGATGCTAGAGGCTGCTGACCGTCCCCTGGCTCCTGACTGTGTCATTCTTTTCTCTGCTTCCCGCCACTTCTATCGCCTCAGCTAACCTTGGCCCTCCTACCTCCCGCTTATGAAGACCTTCATGGTTATGTTGACCCCACTGAGGTAATCCAGAATCTTTTTTTAAATATATTTTTATTGGGGGATTGATGTTTTACAGTCAAAGTATATCCAGTAGTTTGTACATGCATAAACATTTCCCAGTTTTCCACATAACGATACAACCCCCACTAGGTCCTCCACAATCCAGAGTCTTATCCCTGTCTCAAGATCCTTGGCCTAACCACATCTTTGTAGCAATAAATGGTCAAGAATATGATGCTACCTTAGAGGGAAGGCTCCAAAGGAGTAAGATCTCAGTGCCCTCAGACACAAGGACCTGTGGAGTGTGGTGTTGGAACGGGCTGCGGTAGGCTTGCTAGAGCCTGGAAGTGGAAGGACCATGGAAGGGGAGAGGATGCTCATGTCTTAGTGGGCCAGGGAAAGTGTCCTAGAACGGGGCAGCAATGAATGGCAAAGAAGAGATGTGTTAGCCGGGGAGTCTTATTACACACTGATGGTGGGACAAGAGCTTAGAAGCTGCAGCAGGGAATTGGGAATATTCAGTCACCATCTGAACTTGACCCCCATCCCGAGTCATGAGAGGTGGGAGAAGGAGCACCCTAAGTGTCCTGTGCGACGGTGAGGAAGCAGGTGGATAATGCAGGGGACAGAGGACAAGGGGCATAAGAAGTTGGGGGGGGGGCTTGGGAGAACCACTGCAGTTTCCAATGGGGGGAATCCGGAACACAGAACTCTGGTGGCAGGAACAGTGTAGAATTAGACTCATGTGAGGGCCGGGTGGTGGCGCACCTGGTTGAGTGCACATGCTGCAATCTGCAAGGACCCAGGTTTGTGACCCCAGCCCCCACCTGCAGGGGGAAAGCTTTGTGAGTGGTGAAGCAGTGCTGCAGGTGTCTCTCTGTCTCTCTCCCTCTCTATCTCCCCCTTCCCTCTCAATTTCTGTCTCTATCCAATAAATAAAAAGAAATATTAAAAAGAAAAGAATCAGACCCCTGTTATCTCATAATTTTGTACATCAATATTAAATCACTAATTTTAAAAAAGAAGGTAGAAGGGGCCGGGCAGTGGCACACCTGGTTAAGTGCACACATTACAGTACTCAAGGACCTGAGTTCAAGCCCCTATTCCCCATCTGCAGAGGTAAAGCTTCACAAGTGGTGAAGCAGTGCTGCAGATGCCTCTCTGTCTCTCTCCTTCTCCTCTCTCAATTTCTCTCTGTCTCTGTCAAATAATAAATAAATAAAAATTCTTTTTTTTAAAAAAAAAGAAGGTAGAGGTTGTCGCTGTCAGGAGACTGTCAACTCTGAAATGATGGGAGCAGAGTTGTTGTTGGGGACTGGGGGGGGGGGACTCTGACTAGTGATGAGAATTTTCTGGAGGCCGGAGTGCTATGTCGTCATAGCACCAAGTGCTGATACCCAAGGCAGTGTCCTTTTTCTTTCTCTCTTTTTATTTTTTTATTATCTTTATTTATTCAATCGAGACAGCCAGAAATCAAGAGGGGAGGGGGAAGTAAAGGGGGAAGGTAAAAAAAAGACACTTGCAGCACTGCTTCACCACTTGCAAAGCTTCCTCCCTTCAGGTGGGGTCTGGGAGCTCAAACCCGGGTCCTTGTGCACTGTGACATGTGCGCTCAAGCAGGGGCACCACCACCTGACCCCAGGCAGTGCCTTGTTTCCTAGAAGACAAAGCCAACTGGTTTTTCTGCCAAAGAATTCCCATCACAGAAATGTGTCTGAATAGAACTTCCCCATGTGCATCACCCTAGCCTTTACAAAGCTGCTTCGCAGACTCCCATTTCTCTGCCTCTTCTTGCATGGTGGGGACTTGTGTTTTCTAGATAAACAAGCCGGGCTTAGAGGGACAACATGACCAGCCATGTTCCACTTGACTTCTAAATGGCAGCATTGGGACTGGCCCAAATGTTCCTAACCCAAGTTGCATCTTTATTTTTCTTTTCAGTTTCTAGAAAGGAGAGTGGGTTGAAAATATGAGCGGCATCGAAGGGAGAATGTGGAAGACGAGGACAGTTTATTAGACCACCAGATACTTTAAAAGCTGCTATTCAACAGAACAGGGGAGGACATGGTCAAGATAATTTTTGATAATTTTTGAAACTTAGAAGTTTCTGGGGAAGTGGGGCTCCAGGACACATTGGTGGGGTTGTCTGTCCAGGGAAGTCTGGTTGGCAGGTTGATCCATACCCCTAGCCTGTCTCTCTCTTTCCCTTGTGGGGCAGAAACTTAGAAGTAAAATTTTTAAAATGATACTACAGAATCTTAGAGGAGAACTTGATTGCCTTGTGAACCACTGCCGTGGTGCCTTGCCACCCGTTTTGTGGAACACACTGAAAACACTGGCTCAAGAATTTTCCATGTGGTGTGAACACTGCAATTCTCTCTTCTGAAAATGACCATATCACTTTGGAATTTCAAGTGACAGAAAGATAGAACAAACTTCCAAGCAAGGTAAAGCAGAAGTCATCCTTACAAGTTCCTGAGTGGGCGAGAGTACAAAGCGATTTGGATGATGTGTACTCGTGTGTGTGTGTGTGTGTGTGTGTGTGTGTGTGTTTTCATTCCACAAAGCTATTTGATCATTGAATTAGGGATTCAGAACTCACTATTCTCTAAAATTAATGTACCATGCTTATGTAGTCTTCAGGATAATTGAGTCTGTTTGGGGGCCAACTAAAAATAGAATCAGATGAGCTGAATAGAAATATAACTCTCCACTCCCCTTCTCGAATTTTAACTTAGAAGTTGCGAATGGTAAGTAAATGCATGATTTCTTTTAGCCTGCTCTTAGGCTGTCATTTAGCTAAAAGTTTGAACATTTCCCTAACTTTTTTTATTTCCATGGTAAAGATATGGGAAAGGAGGGGAGGCAAAGAGGAACTGAAAAAGAAAGGATTTTACACGCAAGTAAATTTTTTTCTATAATTATCATGAAAAGAAAATCAAACATTGTCAGAGATTAGGGAAACAAATTCCTTCAGGTGACTTTTTTTTTTCTGGCCTCTCCACAAAATATTTTACCTCAACTCAATTATTCTGCTGATGTTTATGTGAAGTACTCTGGAGGAATTTTAGATTTTATTTCTGCCAGTAATTTAATTATATGTCATAAGAGTTCGTTTATTTTAGTTCAACTAGTGATGAATTCTTTCAGCTTCGGAATAAATCAGAGTTAAAAGATTGGGGGTAGAGACTATTTGAGACTTTTTCCTGTGTCGGATTTAGAAGATGTGCCTCCGAAGGAGACCCGATGCAGCCAGCGAGCACCTGTAATGGATTTTAAGTATGGGGAAAACACACCCTCTGATGCTGGAGGAAGTGAGGAGCTCAGTGGAAGGCTTGCAAATCATGTTAATGTTATGTTTTCATGTTGGGCTAGCAATTCTGCTTGACAAGCAACAGAGATGATTACGGAACACTTGAAAGCTGCAGTTCTCAGTAAATGCATGGGTACTCCCTTTAATGGAAAAATGATGCATCAGTTGCCAAGAGACTGGCTTCCAGAAGTACATTTCCCAACTGCGAAGGGGATGAAGTGGTATATATCATAGACGACAGGTTGCTGGGAGGGAGACCATGCTCTACATTCCAAAAGGAATGTGGGGCTGGTGCACAAGGAATATGTCTCTCGGCTGTGCTGTCAGAAGACTACATAAAAAACACTGTCAAATGCGCATCCGGACCTGAACGCTTATGCAATTTTCTGAAAACTCCAAGAGCTAAAAGCTCTCTCAGTTTAGTAAGTAACTTACAGTGTAAAGGAGCGATGTAAACCAATTAGTTCTCTTTTCACCCTGTGAATACAGAAACCAGTTCAGTAGGCTTCAGTCTAACACATCACTTCATCGTCTCTCTTCCTTGCCTTCCCTTCTCCATAGCCATCTTAACTCAGTGGTTACTCCACTCTGGAGTAACTCCACCTGCTGCCTCCATTCCCATGGCTACTCACCACAGCTGTTAGAAAAGTCCGGGTTGAAGGGTTCCCATTACATGTTGTGTAATTACATGTAATTATATGTAATTACATTACATGTGGAAGCTTTGGCATGGTATCCAGAGGACTTGTGTACAAATTTGCTTTCTAAAGGGGAGGCATAAAATGCCTTTGCAAGACTTATGAGCAGATGAGGTGAAGGCATGTCAGCTATTGACCACAGAGTCTGGCACATTTGATCAGTGATACATGATGGTCTTAACACCAAACTCATAAAGAGCTGGCTCAAAGCTCAAGATTCTTTTCATTCATTTTGCATCTTCTATTTCCTTGAATAGTGGCTTTTCAACATACAAGTCTTTCACTTTTGTTAGGTTTGTTCCTAGATATTTTATAGTTTTTCTTGCCATAGTGAACTGCACTGATTTCTGGATTTCTTCTTCTGCTGACTTAGTGTTTACATAGAGAAATGCCACCATCTTTTGTATGTTAATTTTGTAGCCTGACACCTTACTGTATTGCCTAATAATTACAGAAGCTTCCTGCTGGATTCCTTAGGTTTTTCTGTGTATACTATCACATCGTCTGCAAATAGTGAGAGTTTGACTTCTTCTCTTCCAGCTTGTATCCATTTAATTCCTTGATCCTGCCTGAACTGATTGCTATGGCAAGAACGTCCAACACTATGCTTTAGAATAGTAATGGTGATAGTGGGCAGCCCTGTCTAGTACCTGATCTGAGGGAGAATGCTTCCAGTTTTTCACTATTGAGTATGATGTTAGCTGTAGATGTGCTGTAAGTGGACTCCAGTAGGTTAAGATTTTCCCATCTATCCCCCCTTTTAGTAGTGTTTTAATCATGAAAGGATGTTGAATTTTGCCAAAGGCTTTCTCTGCTTCTATTGAGATAAGCATAGGATTTTTTGGTTTTTCTTTTATAGATGTGGTGGATCACATTGATTGATTTAAGTAGATTGAGCCAGCCTTGCATCACTGGGATAAACCCCACTTGGTCATGATGTACAGTCTTTTTAATATACGGTCACCCCTCGTTTATCCTGGTTAATCATCAGTCCCAGACTCTACCATGATAAGTACATTTCCATGAAGTAGGATTCTTTACTTATAAATTGAATATTTTCGTAGTTAGAGCATAGAAAACCTATTTATGACCTTCTAAATACAGTTTCTAACATTATTAGAGCCCTCCAGACATGAAATAACAGCCCCTAAGCTTTGCTTCCTTGTTGAAAGAGACAGGAGCCGTTGCACAGATGTTCTTTTCATCTTTCCGGATGGAGCGAGCGGTAGACTCATTCAAGTCGTCATGGCGGGCAACCTCCATGATTCTCTTGCCATCTTTGATCATCTCCAAGAGTTTCACCTTCTCCTGGGTGGTGAGCATCTTCGTCTGGTGCTTGGTTTCATCGTCAGAAGGCTGAGAAGAAGCACTCCATAGGAAAAGATCTGTCTGTACATATGTACTTAGCAGCACAATTTGTAATAGCCAAAAGTTGGAAGCAGCCCAGGTATCCAACAACAGATGAGTGACTGAGCAAGTTGTGGTATATATATAAACACACACAATAGACTACTACTCAGCTATTAAAAACGGTGGCTTCATCGTTTTCAGCCCATCTTGGATGGAGCTGGAAAAAATCATGTTAAGTGAAGTAAGTTAGAAACATAAGGATGAATATGGGATGATCTCACTGTCCTTGTGCATGGTAACGTGTGTGCTCAACTAAGTATGCCACGGCCCAGCACCCGCCCCCAACTTACTTCATGAGAGAGATTTGCATATACTGTCCTTACCCTGAGGCCCTGTGCATGCAAGTCAAATGCTCTATACACTGAGTCTACTCCTGGGCCACCAGAAAAAATATTCATGTAGAAAATGAAAATTAATAAACACCATAAGCCTCTGGTAAATTAAAAAAAATTGAATTAGTTAAAATGAAAGGAAGTTGAAAATTCTGTCTTCAAGTTGCAGCAGCCAACCTTAGAGTACTCACTAGCCACAAGTGGCAGTGGCTACATATTGGACAGTACAGGCATAGAGCACCTTCATCATGGCAAAAAGTTATTTATTTTGTTTTATTTTATTTTTTGTCACCAGGATTATCGCTAGGGCTTGGTGCCAGCATTATGAATCCACTGCTCCCTGTGGCCATTTTTTCTTTTTCTCCCCCCCCCCTTTATTTGATAGGATAGAGAAGTTGAGAAGGGAGAGACAGAGAAACATCTGCAGACCTGCTTTACCACTCGTGAAGCATCCCCCACCCCCACAGGTAGAGAGTAGGGACTTGAACCCAACTCTTTGCGCATGATGGTAATGTATGTACTCAACTGGGTGCACCCCATGGTAGAAAGTTCTACTGGACTGGTAGCCTGCATTTTTTTTTTAAGCCAGAGAACTGCTCAGTTCTGGCTAATGTTGGTGTGGGGAATGAACCTGTGACTTTGGAGCCTCAGGCATGAGAGTCTCTTTGTATAGCCATTATGCTATCTACCCCCTGCCCTGGATCTTCTTGAGGAATTTAATGTCCCTTTTTATTTCTGTATCCCCTAAATCTTGCACATAGTAAGAACTCAATACATGTTTCTGGAATGAGTAAATGCAAAAATTCAAACATTGAGCTGGGAGGAATAATGTGTGATCTTTAGTATCTTGAAGTCAGAAAGTTTCTCTCATGTGCTAGATTTCTGTGGTGAGTATATGATTGTAATTTGGAGTACAGAGGTTGAGCTGCGCCATGATTATCAGGTTCTCTTAGGGAAGAGCCAGTGAACCAGCTCTGCTACCTGACACCTGCTTTGCGATGGGTGTGACCCATGTTTGAGCCCAGCCGCTACCAAGTTGAATGAAGCTTTGCTGCTGTGGGGCCTCCCCTCCCTCTCTCTCTCCTTCTCCTCTATTTCTATCCAACAATGGTAATAAAATAAAATAGATTCTATTGGGGAGCTTCTTTTTTTATTATCTTTATTTATTGGCTAGAGACAGCGAAAAATCGAGAGGGTAGAGGGGATAGAGGGGGAAAGAGAAAGAAAGACGAGACGCCTGCAGCCCTGCTTCACCACTTGCAAAGCTTTCCCTCTGCAGGTGGGAACCGGGGGCTCAAACCCAGGTCCTTGAGCACTGTAACATGTGCGCTCAACCAGGTGCGCCACCACCCGGCCCCTTGGGGAGCTGCTTTATATACTTCCTCTGCCTTTCTTCCTCCCCCCTTTCAATATGTTCCTGTTTCTCTCTCTGATTCTCAGAGTAACTATTCTAGTTTGTTTCAAAAGCTTTTTCCCATATGAAGTGCTAAAGATCGAATCTTAAAACAATGAAGAGGCCACAGAGAGTAGAACTAGTATTTATTGAGCACTTACTATGTGTCAGGCACTCTACTAGATCACTTAGTACTTAATTATTCCAAAAAATTCCAGAGGGGTTGGAAGGACTTGCTGGAGGTTCCCTTGCAGGTAAGAAGAACTGGAAGTCAAAACTGTAATTCTTCATATGCAGAAGTCACCCTCTACCCATTCACTGACTGATGCGTTAGTCTGAGAATCTTGTTTTCAGATGGTAGAAAGCAAAGCCTGGAGTGTCCAAAGTTGTGGTTTGAGAGTGTAAGAGAGAGAGAGAGAGAGAGAGAGAGAGAGAGCTGGTAGTGGGACCAGAGCTGCTCAGTGGGAAGAGGAGCAGAGTTCCATTTTGTTACTGATGAATGCTGAACCTCACCAGACCTCTCTTAGAACAAGTCACGGTCCTACTCCATTGGGGTAGGCAGCCTATAGCCCTTGGGCCCAAATCAGGCCTCGCCCCTGTTTTTGTATATAAAGTTTTATTGGAACACAGCCATTATCATTTGTTTACACATCATCTATGGCTGCATGCACCTTGCAGCAGCCAAACTGAGTGATTGTGATAGAGGCCATATGGCCAACAAGGCCTGAGTTATTTGCCAGCTGGCTCTTCACTGAAAATGTCTCTGACCTCTGTACTAGAGCAGCGGCCCTCAATTTTAGTGGTGCCTTGGAACATTTCAAAATTTTTGATGTCTCCAAACTACTCCTAGAAAGCTGATTTCATTGATGTGGGGTGACACCCAGGCATTGCCACATTAAAAGTCCGCACTCTAGCTAGATGTTCTCCGAGGGTAACATTCTTTGAACTCGAGAAGAATTATCTGTTCAGACCGCACTGTTTCTTAAAACGAGTAGGTTTTGTATACTTTGAATTCAGATCTCCAAAGCTTGGCCTTTTGATCACTACTTGCTAGCAGCTAACTACTGACTTCACTGACCCTTTCTCTCTCATCTATAAAATAAGGATAATACAATCTTCCTTCCTGCGTGAAAGACTGTTGCACTCCTGCTGTTGCCAGCTCCCCAGCCCTAACATCAATATTCTTACTCTGAATTCTGGTAGTAAAGTGGTTTTATATGTGCCTTTTCCAAATGGCATTGCATTTTCCATTTTTAAATTTCCAGGTAGAGGAATGGCAGACACCTTTTCTTCCATACAGCATTTGCAGGGTTCTTGCATAAGTACTTTTGCATGGGCTCTACAGCCTTCCCTGATCCAGCGCTGTTCTATATCTTGGGGTAGTTCTAATCAATTTTCAGGCCTTAGGTTCCCGGCCTTCTTTCTGGCTGTGTGCCTTTGAACACATGCCAGTGACTAAGAAAGCTCTCCAGGGTTTTGTTTTTGTTTTTGTTTTTTTTGTTTTGTTTTTTTTTTTTTTGGACACTTCTCCCTGTTTTCTCCTTAATGAATTGCCTGGACATGTCTGCTGCATTTCTCCCACTGTGAGCTCACCAATATCTTCTGAAGAGAGGGCCATCTCTTCCCACTCACAGAGAGAAGTCTGAAAGTGTGGCCTTAACCAGAGGTTTGCCTTTAGCCTTTCTACTGTCTGGTCTTTCTTTTATTAGTCTTTTTTTTTTTTTTTTTTAAAAAAAAGGTTTTATTTATTTATTCATGAGAAAGATAGGAGGAGAGAGAAAGAACCAGACATCACTCTGGCACATGTGCTGTCGGGGATCGAACTCAGGACCTCATGCTTGAGAGTCCAAAGCTTTATCACTGCGCCACCTCCTGGACCACACTTTTATTATTTTTACTGTGGATTTACTTAGGTCTTAGTTTCATTTTTTCCCCTAAACTTAAGAATTGATACTGTAATGCTTCTGAAGGGAGAGAGGGAGAGGGAGAGGGAGAGGGAGAGGGAGAGGGAGAGGGAGAGGGAGAGGGAGAGGGAGAGGGAGAGAGAGAGTATAGCCTGCAGGTCAAGTCCAAGGACTGCCTATTTTTCAAAACAAATATTTGGGGGAGCACAGCCATGTCCATTTGATTACATAGTATGTCTTGTAACTTTCATGTTGGTTGAATAGTTGAAACAGAGAGTTGCATCTCACAAAACCTAACTTTGATTCTCCAGCTTTTATTTATTTGTTTTTATTGGGGGATTAATGTTTTACAGTTGACAGTAAATACAATAGTTTGTACATGCATAACATTTCCAAGTTTTCCACATAACAATACAACCCCCACTAGGGCCTCTGTTTCAGGACCAGAACCCTCCCCACCCCCCGCCCACCCCAGAGTCTTTTATTTTGTTGCAATACACCAACTCCAGTCTAAGTCCTGCATAGTGTTTTCCTTTCTGATCTTGTTTTTTAACTTCTGCCTATGAGTGAGATCATCCCATATTCATCCTTCTGTTTCTGACTTATCTCACTTAACATGATTCCTTCAAGCTCCATCCAAGAAGGGCTGAAACCAGTGAAATCGCCATTTTTAATAGCTGAGTAGTATTCCATTGTGTATCTAGACCACAACTCCCTCAGCCACTCCCCTGTTGTTGGACACCTGGGTTGCTTCCAGGTTTTGGCTATTACAAATTGTGCTGTATACTCACTAGTTTGAAATGCCATGTACAGACTGTTTCTGTAATGGTCAGGACAGCATTTCCTGAGAATGTGACACTGGTATAAGATCTGGATGGAGAAGTAACTGGAAGTAAGGGGAAGGGTTTTCAGGGGAGAGGCAGAAGTAAGAGAAGAAAGCGAGTTTCCCAGAAACAGACAGGTGAGCACAGCACTCTGAGCAGAGTGGAAGGCAGGAGAGGAGGGGCCGGAGCAGCAAGCAAGCCCCAGTGCGTGTGCCATGCTGATCTTGGCAGGCCTGGCATGTGGGAGACAGGCTTTTTTGATGTGAACTCTCTAGGAGGTTTCAGACTTTTCTCTGAAGAATGGATTGCAGGACTTTAGGGGAGAGAGTGGGCATTTCCATCCATTAACTGTTAAGCCAGTACCATATTCAGTTTCAGCGGAAATGTGTCAAGAGTTAGTGGAACTTAGTCCTCCACTTGAAAAGGGCGCCCCAGATTTACACACTGCACGGCAGACGTGAATGAACTCGTGTCCGCTCTCTGGCTGGGGATTTCTCTCGAGGAGGAAGCACATGCTCTCAGTCCATCCTGCTAAGGAGAGTGAAGTTACTGCTCACTCTTCTCTTTGTGCCATAGGAGACGGGTCACTCAGAGTTGAACTTGTTTAGTTCCATCAAATACATCACTACACACCCTCTTTCTTCTTCATCCTGTGGCCTTAATTTCCCACGCTCATTTGGAATCTGTGTTATGTATCTGTGTGTCATCTCCAGTCCCACCTGAAAGAATCGCCAGTATCTGAGTAGAAAGCACCGATGGAGTCTCAACTCCCCTCAGTCTACTGAAAGTTCTTCCCCTCTGCTCCCTCACTTTCTCTGTAGTTTCCTCCATGGATGGGCTTGTACTGGCTGTGGAAAGAAGCCCTCCAAAGACTTTATTGTAGGACGAACGGGAATTTGACTCAGCACCAGTGCTTCGGAACAACTATTCCTAATGGTTTGAGGGTGCCATGGGCCCTTCTTATCACTGCCAAAGTCAGTGGTGCCCTCCATAAAATCAACTAATCCTCATTCTCCTGTCTTCAGAAAGTTATGGTGAGTTCACTAGTGGTGAAGACCTCTGCTTACGACCAGTTTCTCCACAATTGGCACTGCCTGAGCTACATACACAGTTAAGAGAAGAAGGCAGGGGAAATGGTGGTTTTCAACAATGCTTTGTCTCATTAAATGGAACTGATGGGCTAGTAGAACACCGGCCTTGCAGGAAGAGAGAGCTTTCTCAAGAGAAGCGCCGTCCTGTGTGAAGTACGCTGTGCCAAGGCGAGGTCTCTGGACTGGCTGTGCAGTCTCAGGGCCCGGGAGTGAGGTGCTAGAGCCAACAGTGCTCCATAGAGGAGCGTCTGCAGCCGGTCACGCTGGAACAGCCGCTGCAGCGTTGTTCACCCACTTGCGTGGCGTGGCGTGGCGTGGCGTGGCAGGTGGTAGGTGCCTGCACAGGACGGCACTCTCAAGGCAGGACTGTTCTGTTCCATCTCCTTTCACTCTCTTCAGAGCCCAGAAGGGTGTGCAGCCTGCTAGCAGTGCTGAAAGGGGATCTGTGGAATCAGTGAGTGAGTGGGTGATTCGGGGAGGAAGACAAGTGCCTAGCTAACCTTGGTGTAGGCACAGACAACCTAGGGGTGCACTAAACGCTTGGGAGACTGGGCAGGAGGCTGGAGCAGCACCCGAGCTGGAGCTTAGGGACTTTAGGAGTCGGCAGGTCAGGGCACCAGAAAGAGCCATCCCATGCTGAGGAAAGGGATAGCCAAATAAAGTGTATTTCTCCTGCAAAGCATTCCCCTCAGAGGCATCCATACTCCTTGCAAGTGGGGCTGGCCAGCATCCTTCTGCAGGGCTCCATCTTGTTTAATGGCATGCCCTCAGGAAGTAGGGACAAAGCATTTCACCATATTTGTTTGCATGGTATAAACGGATAGATTTTTAAATAGAATACATAGAGTTGTGATCGGTGACTACTTCTCTTCAGGTTCTAATGATTAATTGTGGCTTTATTAATGATGCATAAAGGCAAGTTTTGTTGTTCCCACATGGTAAGTTCTCATTTAGTAGTCTTCCAAAAATTACTTTAAAGTGGGTTTTTTTGAATGTTTAAAGCCCATAGGGAAAATGACATAGGGGAAGCGTGATTTGTAGACAAATAAATTATGAGCTCTGAGACACTGGGCAGGTTCATTACCATCCACAGTGACCTCATCTGCACACAAGCCTCAGAACTGTCACAAGGATTAAGTAATCTAACGGGAGACATTTAGCAGTGGTAAAGGGTCAGAGAAATGCAGCCTTGGGTGGGGAGTTTGAAAGTATCGCTCAACTATTTACAGCCTACTACGGAGTCTAAGTAAGAAAGACAAGGAATCGACGGCAGAAATTTAGAGGGGTTAGTGGTGTGAACGTCATCTCAGCATTGGTGTGCATCAAGTCCAGGGCCTGTTTAATTGAAAAAAGCTCACAGGACAAGAAGGACTAGGAAATAGGAAAAGTCTTGAAACCACATGATTAGATAGAGACTGTAAGTATGGGCATGCACACTTACATGAGCCAGGCATGTGTGTGTTTTACTAGAGCACTGCTCCGTTCTGATTTTATGGCGGTGCCAGGGGTTGGCCTTGGGACTTCAGAGACTCGGGCATGAGTCTTTTGCAGAACCATTATACTGTCTTCCTAAGTATGGGTGTTCTTCCAGGCGAGAATGAAAAGAAGATTCCAGAGAATGCCCTCCATTTGACTATGAAACAAGAAAACTCTTGTTCCTTGCTGGCTTTGCCAAAGTATTTAGGGAAATATCTTGTTGAACTTGACACCTCTGAGGAACTGGCCTACATGCTTAGAGTACCTTAGAGTACCTTTTTAGATGACCGCACAAGGCAAAAGGTGTGATCGAGGCTGATGTTCTTAGCTGTGAGTGTGTCACACAGCTCCAGAGCAAAGTACTATAGATTCCTCACGATCGCTATCTCTTTTTAACTTCAGTAACACTTTTTTTTTTCTTATTTTAAAATTATTTTTAAAATGTGTTATCTTTATTTATTTACTGGATAGAGACAGCCAGAAATCGAGAGGAAGGGGGGAGATAGAGCGAGATAAAGAGACACCTGCAGCATTGCTTCACCACCATGAAGCTATCCCCCTGCAGGTGGGGACCAGGGGCTCAAGCCTGGGTCCTTGTACATTGTAACATGTGCTCTCAACCAGGTGTGCTACGACCTGGCCCCCTTTTTTCTTATTTTTGTCACTGGGGTGTCACTGCTCTAAGCCAACTTCTTCTAAAAGAGTGACAGAGACAGAGAGCTTCCTCCAGTGCAGGTGGGGGGAGAGACTTGAACTATAGTTATGGGCATGGTAAATAAAGCATGTGAACTACCTGTGTGCCATTTTGCCGGGCCCAGTATCGCTCTAGTGAGTAAATAATTTACGTGTTCGTGGCTGTGAGCCTTAAAGTCTCTCTTACTGGAGTTTTGTATTATAAGAGAGCAGTGTGTTCACCTAATGTAGGCAGCTTTCAGACTAGAAGTAAGCAACCAGATGAATGTCCTCTCTGATCCCATGTCTACAGACTCCCACAGTCATCTGTGAAAACAAGCTTAGAATTGCAGAGAGGAATATGAAAAACCACTCGGTGACCACTAAATCACCGAGTCACTCTGCAGATGCGCCAGCCAGACCCTGGACAAGAGCCAGGGCAGCAAGGCAGGGTGACCTGATCTCCTCTCATGTAGAGGGGGAGAAAAGGGCAGAGCTACTATTTGTAATTCATAAGCCCTGAGTGACACAGTTCAAATGTCTGTCTACTTTCTGCACAGCCCCTCATTTCTCATCATCCCTGAAAGTGTTGCTGTCACTCCTAGATGTGTGACAATGTGACCATGTCACAGGGGAGTCCATTATCAGGGCTGAAACAGACAGCCACTTGTGTGGTGGGTCCTGACATGTGCCAATAAAATAGCTCCACTTACTTAAAAATAGCTTCTCCAGAAACCATGTGGGAGGCCTGCAAGTCCTGCTTGATACCCAAACCCCACCACAGTGGAATAGACCTTGAGAAGATCCTTTAAGCAGAAAACATTAATACTTGCTCCGATAATAATAGTTCTGTGGAATGTTCTTCCTGGAGACTCAGTAACGTGCGTTCAGCCAGGGGCAGCACCATCTCCCCCACCCCCGGGGAATATTCAGAACAAAATGAAGAACTCCATATTAAAACATATTACAAAAAAAAAAAAAACAGTAATCTATGGACCCATCCAAGACATATGCTAAAGATGTTGCTAAGGAAGGCTCTGGGAATGAAAGGTTTTTAAGAAATTGTGACTCCCTGATCTTTAGTCAAGGATCCTTGGCCTTTGGGTACCTTGTTAGCATGGTATTCTTGTTAGCAGCTGGTACAGCACATGAGTTTTGAGACTGCTGGTTCATCAGACTGAGTGGCATCTGCAAAAAAATAGAGGGTAGGACTTCCCGGGAATGGCACATTTGACAAGCTAATGTGCATGGAAGGTTCTGGGCCATCCTTTCTCCAGGCAGCCTTCTGTCTGCATTGCTGGTGTTGTCCACACCTCTGGGCTGAAGACTGACCTGCGAAATGGTGCCAAAGCCCGCTATAGGACTCTTGGCTACTCAAGGAATTTTTAAGACAAGGGTGAAGGATTCCAATTGCAAACATATACCCATGTGGGTGTAAGAAGCATAAATAGAAGAGAGCACTTATGGGTAACAGAAGTGCCAGCTGGGACTTTAGAACTGCTTGGTTTGTGTTTGCACTTTTTTTTCTCAGTCCAAAGTAGTTCTTAGAGTACATAGTCCATATGGTGTGTTTCAAATAGACCACATAGTTTGAAAGTGGAGCTCCTGAGAAACTCCCAGATAAAAATCTTCGCTGTTATTTTCATATGTAAAAGCTGGAATCATCTTGTAAAGATAATTCAGGATGAAATATTTCCATTTCCATTTGAATGCAAAATTATTTGCTTTCCACTGTGAAAAGCTGTAGCCAGTGCCTCCTATTAAAGTCACATGCCTGACTTCAGGCATTTTTGAAGTGTCTGTTACAACGCTTTAGTGTCTAGTGGCAGGCAAAGAGATGAAAAAGAAGACAGGCAATAAGAAGATCTGGAATCAAATGTTCTAATAATTAGTTCTACTGGGGAGCCAGGGGAAGGTGAGCTGTAGAATAGTGAAGTGGAGAGGCTGCTGCCTGGCTGCTCCACTTGAGGATAAAAACCCCAACCCACTTTCAGCTCTGTTCTTCACAACTTTAATTCTACCTAAAATTGCTAAAAAAAAAAAAAAAAAAAAAAAAAAAAAAACCAAGGCATTTTCGTGTATTAGACTAACTGGATTCTAAACAAATCCACAGATCTTATATCTAAAATAAAGTATGATGGCGGTTTATTTATTCGTTTATTTTGATTTCATCTAACCCATTTACTAAGTTTTCGGCCTTCTGAGGCTGATGGTTGCATTCTACTCAAGATAAACTTGCAAATAAAAGTTGTAAGACACATCTAGTTGGGGAGAAATATCGAAGTTACATGTGCCTTGCAATTCCCTCTTGAGTCACTCATAAAAATCAGGGGACTGTCACATGTGTTTGCTTCCCAGTGTGGAAATGGCAACAACCTGCTCATCCCTTCTGTTTGATGAAGAAGCAAGCATCATTCTTTGGGTTTGTTCAAGCATGGGATATGTGAAATTCATTCCAGGCATTGTACTCTCTGGCTACAGTGATGTCGAGGCACTGCTGGCGATGGCATTGCCTGCATTAGTACTTCTGGCATATCACTTCTTATAGCTTCTTCATTTTGTATATTTTGGGGGTGAAGAAGTTGACATTCTTGGGAACAGAGAGCTGTGCCTTAAGTGGCATAATACTTCACAAGTGAATAAGTCAAAAAGAAGGGGGGAAAGCACTAGCTCCCAGTTGCTTGGTATTGCATTTATTAAGTTTGTATTCTCATAATTATAAGGGCACATTAAAAAATAATCGTGCTGTGTGGTTAGTGGAAGGGTTTTAATTTCAAATAAAATAACATATTATAAGTTGATTAGGGACATATCAAATTTATATGCTCAAAATTAATTAGGCAATGCAGCCTCATGCATTTTGGAAAGTATGACTCCAAGCCAGCCAAACGAATATAAATCTACTAGGGAAAGGTCTAGAATACTCTAACAGAAGAGCAGAGCTCTTGTCCAGGACTGGCCTAACCATCTTGGTGGTCTTGGAAAAACTGCATAAGCTACGGGAAGCTCTTTTCATTTGTAAGAAAATGGGGATGGATATTGATTAGTCCGTAAAGTTTTCACATTCTGGAAGCTAGTGGTGCTTGAGTTCAGCTCGTTATAGAGAGACTATAATGCATGTTGGGTTTCCAACTTGAGATGTCGCAGTCCTTGTAGGTACATCCCCATGTGTATGTCCCCATGCTCATCTGTCCATGTGGCAAAGGAGAGGGAGGTTGATTTGAGCATTCTGGAACAGCTTCTTTCTCAATCTTCTCATGCCACCTTCACTTCTATAAATTGTGGGACCCTACTGGGCCCCACAATTTTAGATACTACTAAATCAGGTTGATAAATGTAGACACTAACAAACCATGTAAAACCTGAATGGCGGACACATTCCAGATAGGGCTCAAGAAATTACCAACTCCTGTCAGTATCTACTGTGTTTTCATCAGAGCATTCAAATAGAGTTTTTTTAATTATTTATTTATTTATTTTAAAAAGGAGACATTAACAAAACCATAGGATAGGAGGGATACAACTAACTCCACACAATTCCCACCACCCGATCTCCTTATCCCATCCCCTCCCCCTGATAGCTTTCCTATTCTCTATCCCTCTGGGAGTATTTGTCATTGTGGGTCATTGTGGGATGCAGAAGGTGGCAGGTCTGGCTTCTGCAATTGCTTCCCCGCTGAACATGGGCGTTGACTGGTCGATCCATACTCCCAGCCTGCCTCTCTCTTTCCCCAGTAGGGTGGGTCTCTGGGGAAGTGGAGCTCCAGGACACATTGGTGGGGTCGTCTGTCCAGGGAAGTCTGGTCGGCATCATGTTGGCATCCGGAACCTGGTGGCTGAAAAGAGAGTGACCATACAAAGCCAAACAAATTGTTGAACAATTATGGACCTAAAGGCTGGAATCGTGCAGATGAAGTGTTGGGGGGTACTCACTGCAGACTATTGTGTACTTCTGCTTTCAGGTGTATATTTTGCCCTAGTTTATGGATACATGTGAACATAGGCTCTATCTCATGGGACCTGGTCTATATCTAGGTTTTGGGACTTTGTTAGGAAGTGAACCACCTGGAATGGAATTAGAGAATACTATGAAAGGAAAGGACTCACCCGAGTAATGAAGCTGAAGGGTTGTCATTCCACACCTGAAGTCTCTGGACACAGTCTGAGCTGAAGCATGCTGGGGTGGCACTCGTTGCGTTGATTAGGTTGCGATCGGCGGATGCAGTATTATTTGGTATGAATTGAGAGAAGCATGCAGGAAAGTGGGCCCCACCCTAAGGTTCCAGGACTAGGGGAAATATAGGCTCTATAGTGGAAATGTGAGATTCCTGCTGTCTTAGGGTTCAAGAAGACAATAGTTATTGTTATCATCACATTATTTGGTAATTGGGTTAACTTTGAAAAGACCCTTTGTTAGGATTTTCTGTACAATACCCAACAGCTTGTATATAGCTGTGCCACCAGTTGCTTCTGTTCTCCCTGGTCTAGGCTTTTGAGAGAGTCAACATATCAGAGACTCAGCCTATATATTAAAAAGACTCAGTCTGTGCTTTAAAAAGTTTGAGACATACAATTTTTCCCCTCTCATATTAATTAAATAGTGATTTATGTGACTACAAATTAACAGGAGTGTACATAAACACCGTTCCCACCACCAAAAGACTGTGTCCCATCCCACCCACCCACCGCCACCCCCACCCACCGCCGCCCCGGGAAGCCAAATGTCAACCCTCACCCTCACCCCAGGGTTTTTACTTTGGTGCCCTACTCTACCATTTAGAGTTTGACCAACCTTTCAAGACATTTGCTGCTATAAAGTTTTTCTCTGAGTATTTACAGAAGTCGGTCTAGTGGCGCATGGATGAATTTAAAGGTGGCGTATGTTAATTATTTTTAATATTTTATTAATTTATGTATTTAGAATAGAGACAGAAGTTGAGAGAGGAGTGGAGAAAGAGAGAGATATAGAGGCACAGAGACACCTACAGACCGCTTCCCCCCTGCAGGAGGGCAGCGGGTCTTGAACTCCAGTCCTTGCACACTGTAATGTTTGTGCTCAACCAGGTGCACCACCAATCAGCCCTGTGTTTATTTGTATAGAAATTAAATGTAGGGGCCAGGTGGTGGTGCACCTGGTTGAGCGCATGTATCACAATGCACCAGGACCCAGGTTTGAGCCCCCAGTCCCCACCTGCAGGGGGAAAGCTTTGCAAGTGGTGAAGCAGTGCTGTTGGTGTCTCTCTGTCTCTCTCCCTATCACCTCCTTCCCCCTTGATTTCTGGCTGTCTGTCCATTAAATAAAGATAACAAAAATAAATAAATAAATAAATAAATAAATAAATAAATAAATAAAAATAAAAGATTCCTGAACAAAAGAAAAGGAGATTAAATGTTAAAGCTGCGTCTTCAATGGGAGATGCCAAAGTCTGAAAACCAAATATCTGTTCATAAAATTTCAATGTCTTTCAATTGGACACATTCTCCATGGACCAGCAAAATCATGCATGTAGTAACTGTGAAGTAGAGATTCTAAGACTTAATACTCTCTTGACACTTTGGGTCATGTACTTTTTGGGGGGTGGGGTGGGGGCTGTATGGGGCATTGTGGGATGCCAGGAGCAGCTTTTTCTCCATTGTGACCTGAAAAATCTTTCCACACATTGACAAAGCCCCCCCCCAGGGGACAGAATTGCCCCCAGCTGAAAACCACAGGTTTATAGCAAGATAAACTGGCAATGGTATTATATCACATATTTTATTTTCTTGAAAGTACATTTGACAAATAAGAATATATCGATGCTAACAGAACCCACATTGGGTCTTCAGTGTTGCTGTGCTAGCCTCTATTTGTGGATGGGGTTCAAGAGAGTTACTTATGCTTTTCTAAATACTTGGGCAACGGGCAACGTGGAGCTGATTTACACTCGAGTAGAAGCTGGGCAGGGAATTAGGAGTTACACTGTATATTTATATGGATGGAAGGAGGTTGCTCAGAAACTTGCACTATAGAAAGAATTTGTTCTCTTCCTTTGGAGTGGACCTAAGAGATGTAATTTATGCTGCTGTTCTCTCTCTCCCTCTCTCTCTCTCTCTCTCTTTTGTTTTTTTTTTTAACCTAAGAGTTAAAAGCCAGGAAAATAAAGACAGAAAATAAGAGCATTTAAAAGTGAACAAATGGAAGTCATACTCTGCCCATACTTATTTTGGTTTAGAATGTTCTTAGTATATGATAATGACTAGGCCTAAACTTCTGGATTGTCATAAAGCTTTTGCTTAGAAAACTGTAAAACAGCCACAGGATAGAGCATCCTGAGGAATGATATATATATATATATATATATATATATATATATATATATATATATAGTCTTTGATAAACAGTCTTGCCAAAAGCTGAGAGAACAGTCAGGGCTCCACTGAGATAGTCCAAAAGAGAATGGACCACACATTGTGACCTCTTTGCACTAGAGTGTTAGCCTGTCATAAAAGTAAGTGAAGGTCTGGCACACATTGCAGAATGGATGCTACAGTGCAAAGGTCAGAGAGAAGGCCCCATATTGCATGATTTGTGTTTCTGTGAGATTGAACAGTTAAATCCATAGGAACAAATCAGATGAGTAACCTCAGGGCCTCACCTGCAGGGAGGAGGTTTTCCGAGCAAAGGAGCAATACTGCAGTTATCTCTCCTTCTCCCTGGCTCTCACCCTCATATCAGAAAAGGAAAAAGCCAATGGCCACCAGGAGCAATAGAGTCCTTGTAGTGCGTGTGTAGGTACTGGGCCCCAGCAACAACCTGGCGGCATAGCACATTCAGGGACTGGGGTTGTGGTGTTGGGATGAGATGTGGCCATCCGATGGGAATGGGCTTTCTTTGGGGAGGACGGAATGTCCTAGATCTAGATGGAGATGATAGCTGCACAACAGGAATGTACTAAATGCCACCGACTTGTTCACTTTTAAATGATCTGTGCTATATTGTATGGGTTTCGCCTATTTGAGAAGCTAAGTTGGGGCTAGGAGATGAGACCAGCAAAAGAACCTGAGAGGCAGAAGCAGAAGAAACCCCAAATGGTACGGCGTGCCAGCAGCCAGGAAGCTGGAGGGACGAGCGTTGTAAAAGGCCACTGACAAAGCAGGCCTAATGAGGACGGGCTTTCACAGTGGGGAGGTGACCATGAACCTTCAGTATAACCGTCTCGGTGAGTGGTGGCTGCAGAAGGTTGATCACAGGACACTCAAGGGATTGGGGTTGGGGGTGGGGATTAGAAATGGGAAGTAGGGAGTCAGGCGAGAACGCAGAGGGTTAAGCGCAGGTGGCGCAAAGCGCAAGGACCGGCATAAGGATCCCGGTTCGAGCGCCCAGCTCCCCACCTGCAGGGGAGTCGGTCACTTCACAGGCAGTGAAGCAGGTCTGCAGGTGTCTGTCTTTCTCTCCCCCTCTCCGTCTTCCCCTCCTCTCTCCATTTCTCTCTGTCCTATCCAACAATGATGACATCAAAAACTACAACAATAAAACAACAAGGGCAACAAAAGGGAATAAATAAATAAATAAATATTTTAAAAAAGGGAAGTAAAGGTAACACTTTGAAGGGCTCCTGTAGAAGGAAGTCAAGAGACCAGACAATATCTGAGGAAGGACTGGGTGACGGGACAAATAACTGCATGTTTGGAAGGTGACTGTAAAACATCTACTTGCTCCTCTCTCCACCACCCCCCCCCCAAGTATTCAAAAGTTGCTGGCAGGGTTTACCATTACAGAGCGAATGCATTTGCAGACCAATCCATCTCTCTGGCCTACTGTTATCACGCAGGGAAGCAGCAGGTTCAGTGAGCACAATTAGAGAAGTGCAAGATGATGGAGTGACATCTGTGGACTTACAGGGTACACAGCGCACATGCGGACACACACTATTGACTGGCCCTGCCTGGAAAAGAGTGGGGACACGGTGTTTTTTTGTGTATCACCAGGCTGTTTTTGGCATCGTCCCAGATTTAGGAAGGCTTGTTGATACTAGAAAGTACTGCCACCCACATACCAGAGCTGACAGTACATTCAGATTTGTGCTGCAGAGTGAAGCTGTGGTGTTTTCACGCTGACTTTAGTGCTCTGTGCAAAACCCCACCGTGGAAGCATATAGCCAGGCGCGGGTGTGAGAAGCCAGTCTTGAATTGCTGCACGAGCCTAACTAGAACATGCTGCTCCAAGGAGACAGTGATGGACTGAATAAGAAAGAGCTGTTCCGCCCAAGAAGCAGAGTTCCTGCACCGTGCTTGGAAGGTCTTCATGTTAACAGCTTTATTCTTTGTTTGTTTCATTCTTTTTTAAAAAGATTTTTTATTTATAAAATGGAAATTCTGACAAGACCATAGGATAAGAGGGGTACATTTCCACACAATTCCCACTACCAGATCCCATCCCCTTGATAGCTTTCCTATTCTTTAACCCCGTGGGAGTATGGACCCAGGGTCATTATGGGGTGCAGAAGATGGAAGGTCTGGCTTCTGTAATTGCTTCCCCACTGAACATGGGTGTTGGCAGGTCGATCCATACTCCCAGTCTGCCTCTCTCTTTCCCTAGTGGGGTAGGGCTCTGAGGAAGCGGGTCTCCAGGACACCTGGTGGGGTCGTCTGCCCAGGGAAGTCAGGTGGGCATCATGGTAGCATCTGGAACCTGGTGGCTAAAAAAGAGTTAACATAAAGCAGAACAAATCGTTAGCTAATCATGAACCTAAAGGCAATGAAGATTAGGGATCTCTGTTTTGGAAAAAGCTAGTAGGACTATTTTAGGTATATTCCAAGGGGCCCGTGACTTTACTGGTTTTTGCCTGAGGCTAACATGTAATATGCAGGTGGAGCCAAGTTATTGTCTGGGGAGATGGTGGCAGAGTTAGAAAAAGGACTAGAAAGCTGGATCAGGGATGGGAGTAGCTCCCAAATATGGGAAAAGTATATACATACTGTTAACTGTAAACCCCATCGATTTGATCTGGGGCCCATAGTCAGCACAGGAGCCTATATAACCTCTGCGTGCCTATAGGTCCGAGCTCACATTCTGTGGCCACGATTGGGAACATTCCAGGCTGCACTAATTTCAGGACCCATCTTCCTCGGTGGTAGAAAGAGTATGTTATCCAACCTCCCTTCGGAGAATGGAACAGAACAGCTTTATTTTATAGCAAGACAAAGAACATGAAGTAGCAGAACAAGTATGGAAAAGGGAAAGTGGGTGTGAATTAGTTCTTTAAAGAAGTTATACTGGAATTCATTGGAAATTAAGAATTAAAAACAGGGTAGCTAAAGGGGGGGGTTGAATAAATAAAAGGTTTGTTTGATTGATTGATTTTTGCTGCCAGGGTTTTGCTGAGCTTGTATGATTCCTCTGAGGCTTGTGAACTCTCTCTCTTTCTCTACCCCCTCTCTTATTCTTTTTTTTTTTTTTTTAGACACTGCTGACACAAAGAAAGAGAAATTATCTCATGACTTGAGAAGCTTCCTGTTTTCATGGTCCTCCCATATGTTGCCTGGGGACTGGCACCTGGGTCCTCTCACATGGTAGTGTGTGCTCTACCATAAGCTACCTTCTGTCCCCAAATATGAGGTGTGTGTGTGTGTGTGTGTGCGCGCGCGCGCGCGTGCGTGCGCGCCTCCAGGGTTATTTCTGGGTCTTAGTGCCTGCACTACGAATCCACTGCTCCTGGAGGCTATTTTTTCCCTTTTGTTGCCCCTGTTATTATTATTGCTTATCACTGTTGTTGGATAGGACATAGAGAAATCAAGAGAGAAGGGGAAGACAGAGTGGGGGAGAGAAAGACAGACATCTGCAGACCTGCTTCATCACTTGTGAAGCGACTCCCCTGCAGGTGGGGAGCTGGGGGCTCGAACCGGGATTCTTGCACCGGTCCTTGCACTGCACTACCACCCAGCCCCCATATGAGGGGTTTTTTAAGTGGAAGGAATTGCATGACTTGTATCTTCTTCTTCTAGCATTTGCCCTTCTTCCGTAGCCAGTCAACAGCATCAGGTTGAGCCTGATGTAAAGTTTCGAGACCTCCTTTGAATCTGGAGAGGTGGCAGTCGTTGACTATGTGGGTCATAGTCTGTCTGTAGCCGCAGGGGCAGTTCGGGTCGTCTCTGGCTCCCCAGCGATGGAACATAGCGGTGCACTGGCCATGGCCTGTTCCATAGCGATGGAGGAGGGCCCAATCATAACGTGCTAGGTCAAAGCCGGGTTGACGCTTGCAGGCGTCTGTGATGAGGTGTTTGTTCTTGACCTCAGCTGACTGCCAGCTCTGTTTCCAAGAGTCTGGAACAGAGAAGTTCAGTGTAGGCGTAGGGGACCAGATTGGGTGACGAGACGTCAAGCGTTGAACAGGGTGGGTGAAGATATCCGCGTATATTGGCAGGTCTGGTCGAGCGTAGATGTGGGAAATGACTTGTATCAAGGTGAATTTTCAAAGGCTGACTTACTCCTTTGCCCACTCAGGATCTCTCAAGTAATACTGTTTGTAAGTGAATGTGGGACCAAATCATTGTCCATCGCACTGGCTCACAGCACCATGTTGGGGAACAGTCATTGACTTTCCTTTTCCCATCTTGAAAGATTGACTGTTTTTATGAGGGATAGAGGGAGGCAGGGAGGGGAGGGGAGGGGAAAGGAGAGGAGAGGAGAGTGGAGAGGTGCTCTGGCAGTTGACAGTGGAAGCCAAGACCTCAGGCTTTCTGGCCTCAGACTTTCTAGCCCTCTGCTCTAATGCAGATTCACCTACCCAGCCCATTTCCACTTCTTTTGAAAGGTAAAAAAAAAAAAATCAGTCAGCACTTGCCTGTCAAAATAGGAATAACGTTGTAAAATCCTGCCTTTGGAGCCAGAGAGAATGTTCAGCAGTAGAGCACAGGGCTGGCACACCTGAGGTCCCAGGTTTCAGTTCTAGTACCACATATGCCAGAGCTGAGTGGCGCTCTTCTCTCTCCTCCTCATGAAAGTAAGTAAATAAAACTCAGAAGATGAAATACACATGTGACAAGCATGTGGGTTTACCCATGATATTCCCTCTCAAAAGGAGGGCTACAACCTCTCTCCCCACTTGGTTGGGACAGTGCCTAGAGGAGAGGGGGGGTGCGGTTAATACGCTTAATGATTCGTTCATTTCAGGGATCTGAGCGACAGTGGAGCACCCAGTATGTATGATCAGCACATAGGTCTGGCATCAGGGACCTCCCGTGCTCACTTTGTCTCTAGAGCAAGTGAATTTATACCTCTCCAGCGGTGGAAGGGTTTCTAAATAGGAGCTCTTAAGCATGTGTTAAGGATTAACCCTTGGCTTCTGTAGTCAGTGTAAGCTGGCCTCGTCCTAGGACATGGGAGCACCATCAACACACCTCTTATAATGCCTGTGTTACTTTACAGCTGTTGTCTGTCTTTCCCAGAGCACGTGAGGTTCTGTAGGACATAGGCACTCTTCTGTATTTATCAACAGATCCCTGAAGGAGTCCCCAGCACAAGATAGGACCTCCCCAGTTGTGGGGCATTGAGCACCACTGGTCCACAGCGATAGTTTTGGGTAAAAATTAACTACCGATTTTGACTCTGACTAGGTTTTTGAGGCCTTCACTGGGTAAAATGCTAAAACAGCTTTTTCTCTAGGAGTTGCCAGAAGATTCAAAGAACTGAAAGCTGCAAGATAATATGTGAATTACCAGGATGCGAAAGAATGTGAAAGCTAGCCAGGAACTTCTCAGATTCCAAGTGTGGTAAATTAAAGCAAACCAGAGGCTACTGAGAGAGACAGTTCTGCAAGTGATAGGGTTTGGTTGGTGGAAGGAGAAAGCAGCCTTTGCTGCGCTGCACTGCACTGCACTGCACTGGTAAGCGCTTCACAAACTCTTCGACTTTCAAAACTCCTTCCAGACTCAGGTTGTTGCTCTCATGTGAATTGCCATCAGAGTCCCCATCCTCAGAATTAAAAGAAACATGAACTATGTCCACCATGGGGTCAGAGCAAAAACACCTTGTGCCCTAGGGTCAGGGACCCCGATTTAGCAACCAGAACACCTGAAAGTTTCTGATAGTTGTATTTATTTTCTTAGTGCCTTTGGCCAGATTGCAAACTCTTCGGTTCATTTCACACCAGAGTGTACAGATTTTGATCCTATAAAGTGCAAAGTCTAAGGATTTTTTTCCCCCAGTAATTCTCACTGCTAAAGTCATTGATTTGACGAGAGTCAATACTACAAAGTAGTTAAAAGTGAGGACTTGGAGTTGGGTGGCTTCAGTTCAATGCCTGCTCCACTGCTTGAGAATCTTAGATGCTCCCCAAACTTCTTTTATTTATTTTTATTTTTTAATTTATTTTTATTTATTTATATTTTTAAAAATTATCTTTATTTACTGGATAGAGACAGCCAGAAATCCAAAGAGTAGGAGAGAGAGAAAAAGAGGGAGAAAGACAGAGAGATGCCTGCAGCACTGCTTTACCACTCACAAAGCTTTCCCCCTGCAGGTGGGGCCTGGAGGGCTAGAACCCCAAGCCTTGTGCACTGTGACATGCGCACTCAACCAGGTGCGCCACCACCTGGCCCCAAACTTCAGTTGTTTTCATGTATTTTTCCTGTGATCACAGCCTCCAAGAGCTATTGTGAGGTTAATAGGAAGACATGTCTTCCTGGAGCTTAAGGACAGGGAGTGTGTGCTTACTCCCATAGGTGAACACGGAGCTCCCAGCAGCCTAAGACCCATTATGATCTCACCCTGCTTCCATGCCAAGCCTGGTCCTCTGTTACAGCTTTTCCATCTTGTCCCTCCTAAGGGACTGTGTGGTTGAGAATAGGCAGCACTTCCCCAGACTGGTCTGGTCAGTTGTTTCTCTCTATTAGCAATAGGGACAAATATTGCTTTAACAGCATAAGCTTGCAACAAGTAGTAAATAAATCCTGGAAATGGAACGGTGATTCCTTGAAAAAATAAAACTGGAAATACCATATTAATCTGAAATACCACTCCTAGGCATTTGTCTAAAGAGCATGAAAACATTACTTCAAAAAGCTGTCTGGGGACCGGGTGGTGGCGCACCTGGTTGAGTGCACATGTGGCAGTGCACAAGGACCTGAGTTCGAGCCCCTAGTCCCCAACTGCAGGGGGAAAGCTTTGTGAGTGGTAAAGCAGAGCTGCAGGTCCCTCTCTCTCTCTCTCTCTCTCTCTCTCCTTCTCCCTCTCACTCTCTCTCTCTCTCTCTCTCTCTCTCTCTCACCCCCTCTAGATTTCTGGCTGTCTCTGTCCAATAAATAAAATAAAGACAATAAAAAAATTTAAAAGCTGTCTGAACAGCTATGTTCATAGCTGCATTCTCCACAATAGTCAAGACATGAAATCATCCTAAATGTCCATCAGCAGATGACTGAATAAACAAACTGTGGTATATGTACTTGGTAGAATACTACCCTGCCACTAAAAAGATAAAATTGTACCTTTGAGGACACTATGAATGGAATGTGAGATAACTATGCTACGTAAAGTAAGTCAAGAAGTGAAAGCCCAAATGACTTCACTCATGTGCATAATAGAAATAACTAAAACTGGATTTGTGGTGGCGCCCGTGCCCGGTGGTTCATTCCTGTGGTGGCCTTGTTGCTCAGGGCTGGGATGAGCCACGCTGTCCATGGAGGCTGGGCAGCCAAGACAGGGTTATGGTCATGATGCTTTGCAAGCCATAAAGCATGTGGGGCCTCAAGTAAAACAAAGTTTTCAAAGTCTACCGAAATCTGCCTTCAGTGGTGGCTATTACAGGGGTGGCTTTGAACCCAAAATGACAAAATGGGAAGCAGCACTAATACTGGGTGTAAGCCCTACTGCCAACAAAGGAAAAATAAGAGATGCTCATCGTCGAATTATGCTTTTCGATCACCCAGGTAAAAGGGAATCTCACATAGCCGTCAAAATCAGTGAAGCTAAAGATCTACTAGAAGTTCAAGCTAAAAAACAAAGTATGTGTGTGACAAAATTTAAATTCTTACTAGTTTATGCATATAAATACCAATTTTTAAATAATAAGATGCCTCAATACTACAGTTTTTAGTGAAATAACAATAAATACCTAAAACCAAGGTTAGCAACAGGCTCTCTGAATCGTCATCACATGTAGAGGCATAGAACTATAGCTGTGAAGTCATCTAGGACCGTGTGGCAATGGTCAACAAACAGGGATTCCAGTGGACAGTAGTCGAGCATGCACACCATCAGTATTCTAGCGTAATTCTCAAATTTGCTGAGGGATTAGAGCTAGATTATTCCAACCACTAAAAAGAAATCATTGCCTGACTAATGGAGGTGCCAATTTTCACTGTGTGTATCAGATTTACACAACGTAAATTTACATAACGTGATATGTCAGCTGTGTTTTAGTTGAAGAAAAATCAGTAGGGTAGACAACCACAGCTTAAAGATCCATAGGTTTAGAATGTATGTAAAGCATTATGTGGCTTTTCTCATCTTAATAGAACATATTCAGAACTATGAAGAAACACTAGTTAGTACCTGAGCCCCACCGTAAGCCAGGGTGATGCCTGAACTTTAGTATATTTTTGAAGTTGGCTGTTGGAAGGAAGGTGCTTAAAATGTGTATTTAAGATGGTGAAAATTTGGAATGATTGTTTGATGTGATGAGAAGAGCCTGGGCAGGTCAGAACTAGACAATTTGAGACCAGATCTGTTGACACTTCCTTACAAGGTCGAGTTGCCATGTGACCCACAGTCCTGCTCCTACTTCTGTGTTCCAAAGATGTCAAAACATACTTTAGCACAAAAACTTACATGAATGTTATTAGCTGCATCGTTCATTTAAAAAAAAAACAGAAACATTTGATAATTGATGAATGTATAAGGAAGATGTAGTTGGTTTATACACTAGAATGTGACTCAGCCATAAAGAAGAATGAAGAGTGGGTTCGTGCTATAGCAAGGTGAACCTTGATGACTTGATGCTAAGAGACAGAACCCAGTTCTAGAATTAGGTGGGAGTGCTGGCTAAACAATATTGTGGATGTAGTGAACAGTGAACTGCACACTTTGAAAGGGTAAGTTTTGTGGCATATGAATCATAGGTCTGGTCCTTGCTTTGTTGGAGAGTCAAGAGCACGTGACTGTTGAAGTTCTGGCTGACCAAATGTCGGCCCCCCACCCACCAGGGGTGCTGAAAGGGTGAGCACTGGTAATGGTTGTGGGGCCCTTGCATGTGGTCTGCCCTGACATGCGTTTGCTGTCCATTCACTCCCTGCCCAAATCCTAGAGAGGGGCATGACAATACTAAGGGACTGGTGTCCACAGGGGAAATGGTGCTCGGCCCTCCCCACTTGGACTCCCTTTTCATGAACTAGTGCCAGTCTAAGGAAATTCATGCTGTATGACATGAGATCAATGATTCTGTCTCACCAAATTAGAATATGTAAGCCTTAACTGCCAGTCTGATGGTGTTTGAGCTGGGAGGTGATCAGGATTGGGTAAGGCCATGAGGGTAGAGACCTCATGATGAGGGAAGTGCTCTTGTAGGACTTGCTGTCCTTCAGCGCCTAGCTACCATAGGAAGACACAGCAAGATGTGTCTGCCAGGAAAAGAACTTTCCTCAGGAAGGTCAGAACCTTGAGCTCAAACTTTGCAGCCTCCAGAACTGTGAGAAGCCAGCAGCTCTTGTCCAAGTCACTGAGTCCATGGCATTCTGTTAGGGCAGTCCAAGTAGTGTACAACAATAAAGTTGAATCAGGAATGAGTCTTTGGAGGGATGGCAAAGCCATCAAAGGCCAAGTGTTTGAAATTTTTGTAGCAGAAGCATGGCCAAAATCACTGTTTTATTTTCCTTAAATTCTAACACCTTATTGGCTCTATGAAGGACAAAGCATTTCACACACACACAAAAAAAAACTGCTACTATTTTGTGTAAAATGGGGAGCTTCACAGCTGAAGCGCACATGCTGTGGTGATTTCCTGTACTGTGAAGGGGCAGTTGGGTTAGGTTCACAGGCTAGTGCGATTCAAGTTCTGATTGGCTGAAGGGTGACCTCTGATCGGGTAGAGCAAGAGTAGCGTGCTTGCTCACCATCATTTCCTTACTCAATCCTCAGAATCTCTAGTCTTCAAACTTGGAGCCAAAAAATTGAGTCCTTGGAAGTTTCCTAAGTTATTCACAATTAGATGTTATTGTTAAAATTCTGTCAACATTCTCCACACACTTTATTATTATGGATACTTTAAATTGTTTAATAAAGAAAGAATTTTCAGTTTGATGTCATTTACAAAGAGTGGTGTCAAATATGAAAATACTGGGAAATGCTGACAAATTATTGGGTACTACCTGAACAAACTCACATTCACCTCCCCGTGTAAGGTTCTCTACCCATGTCTCACATGGAAATTGTCCATTGAAGGGCTAATTTAGCTTCAAATACCCGTCACTTTTTGAACACCCATGTTATGATTTGTGTGAAGTAAATTATGCATGTAACCTTATTAATATGGATTTTATTTAAATAAGCACACATGCAGAACAGGGTCACAGCTGCAGGCAAGGCTGACTCAGCTCATGAGCACTTTTCTGTGCTCCTGTACTGGTTCTAGAAACATCCTCCCTGTTCCTTGGCTTGTTGCATCCGCGTTTCTTGCTCTCACTTTTGACTTTGCATCAGGGGCTTTCATCAAATCCATTCTGTTGTAATTCTCAGAGGAGAATTATAACACCTTTTCTCATTTCCTTGATGTCGTGTCTACTTTTTCTTGGAATTTGGATTTTAGAAACACATCTAAATTTCCTCAGATGTGCCAAGAGGCAGTCCACACATAAAAGTGCTACTCATGTTAGGGCCTGACTGGGGATTCCTGCCCAGTGGGTCAGACTGGAAGAGTGTGGGGTCTAGAAGTCAAGCAGCTTGTGTGCAGAGTGGGGCTCATAGACCCAGCTTCCGGTACTGGCAGAAAGGCCAGCCTGATAGACTGTAAAGGCCATGAGTGTGGGCCTGGGAGACCTGGCACTGTTGGGAATGGGTCTAGTTGACCTTATTCCCCAGGTATCGTACCATGATGACCTTCCTAAGACAGATGTAGTCCGGAAGCTTCATACTTCTTCCCTCTCTTCTTCCCAAGAAGCCAGTGTGTCACAGTACTCTGGCAGCCTTCTCCATTTCGCACTGTAGTTCCCTCCATGCAGGCGTGCCCTCTAAGGAAATCCTTGCACACTTCCTGTCATAATGTTTTCATCTCAGAGAATATGAACTCACTCAGAGATAGATTACAGTAGCCAGTCATCACGACTATAGAAAACAGGGGTTTGGAAGTCCAAGGGGTGTCTGACCAGTAGGAGGAACACACTGGCAGGGGCTTCGGGAGCCAATGGGGACATTCAGCCAACTCAGAAAAAGGCAGGAACGAGATATCAGGAATGTTCTTCCCTGAGCTGACCGGGAGCATGGGAATAAAGACATCCCTCCACCGTTCTGAAGTGCCTCGAATGGATGAAAGCAGTACATTCCTAAGGAGGCTGAGCCCATTCCACTTACTGAGATATCGGTTGAGTCTGCAAAGTGACGAGGGAGACTACAGGGGAGGGAACCATCCTGGAGCAAAGAAGAAATTCAGTGACGAGAACTGGGGACACGAGCAGAGACAAAATGACAGCCAAGAGAGCATGAACAGGTGCTTTAGTCATTAAAGAAGAATTCCTTACATCCTCCCAACAAAGAAAAGTTGGTTCTGGAAACAAGCAGAGGCTGGACCCTTCACTTGGGGTGGAGTTTTGTAGGAGGCCTGAGGGCTCAGCCATAGCGGGCAGGCGGAGTGGAGCTGTTGAGTCCTGGAGAGCAGGGCCGCCCACTGAAGTGAATGGTCGTCACCTCACTACCTTTCCTGTGAGGTGGGCTGGCCTTTAAGAGAGTGTGGACCCAGGGACCAGAGGTACCCCAGAGGACTGAAAACACTGAGTTCTTGGTTGAGTGGTTCAAACTGCATCTTGCAATCTGAAGTATTTTGTTTAAAAATTATCAGAGTTATAGTCTAGCCTTAACATATTTTGGTTGATTGAGATGGAGAAATATTTAGAGAACTAGTCATTCTTTTATTCAGGGAAGTGTTCACTGGACAACTATGTGTAAGGCAAATAGGGAAAGATGCTCAATTATAAAGATATTTCTGTCTCTACTTTAATGTATCACTTATTTGCACCTGAAGAGTAATTTGTTTTGTTGAAAATCTAAAAAAAGAAAAAAAAAGTCATGAAAAATTAAGTGTTGAAACAGCCTGATGTAATCCAAGATCATCAGAATTTAAAGTAATGAAAAAATGCAGCAAGCGAGAAGCTTTTTAAAAAAGGGTAATTTTATTTTTATTGAATATCCATATAGGTGAAACCAAGGAGTCTCACATACTTCTCTCAAGAAATACGGGGTAGTGGCAGCACTAAATCTTAAGTTGTGCTCCAAAGAAATCCTGGAGGCCAATATTCCCCTGACTTCCACCACTGTTGTCATGGCTCAACAGATTCAACATAGCTTTTCTGGAATCAGATCTTGTGAGAAATGCAAGTGCTCTAAAACCCAGGTGAAAATTGGAAGTAAAAGCTCCTAATTTAAATGCCAGGTGAATATATAAGCTGAATTGGGAAAGGCTGCTTTTTCTTTTTATTTTTTTAGGTCACTTTTCACCCTTGCTCACGAGTGGCTAAGCAGAGAAAGCAAGTGGACAGTTGTGTTAGGTCAGTGTACATCTGTGTAGTCAAACCTGCTAGAACATTTTTCATCTGAATGAGTAAAATTGAGAATTTTTCCCAGAGTCATTGCAAACTTAGCAGTGGAGATATGAAAATATTCAATGAGCTCCCAGAAAAGCTACTCAGCCAGTGTCAAGGCCAATGCTAATCTTGCTCATGGATGACAAGCTATCTGCCTCCAAGGGGCCCATGACTTTACTAGTCTTTGCCTGAGCCTGACAGCTAGCATACAGGTGGACCAAAGGTATCATCTGGGGAGATGGTGTCAGAGTTGGATCGACCTCTCAGCACCCACGTTCTGCAGGGAAGCAGTTACAGAAGCCAGACCTTCCACCTTCAGCATCCCATAATGACCCTGGGTCCATACTCCCAGAGGGAGAAAGAATAGGAAAGCTTTCAATGAAGAGGATGGGATACGGAGTTCTGGCAGGGAGAATTTTGTGGAATTTTGTACCCCTCTTATCCAATGGTCTTGTCAATATTTCCATTTTATAAATAAAAAAAAGAAAAAAGAAAAAAGAAAATATCAGCCTCCATGGTCTACTCCAGACCAGGCAAAAAACCAAACCAAACCTGAGTGCCGTTGTGGTGTTGAGGCTTCAGCTGCAAGCAGGCCTTGGGACTGTATATGCATGTGGGTACCGTGACTGCCTCCGGAGTCTCAATGATATTACCAAATGTCGTGCCCGAACTGATGGCCTATGGTTGCATTCTGAAAGGCGAGCCTGATTTACTGCCGTGTCTGAAACTTTTATTGGAACAGGATACTCCATTTTCTTTCCAGTGACTGCACAAGAACTGTAAGCTCTCTCAGAATTAGCCCAAGACACCTATAAAGCTACTTTCAAGTGTTTATAAGATTGGAATCAAAACATGAGATCCCGAGTCTTTTGCTGCAAATATCGTTATTTGTTTAAATGTCCTTTTCTGTCCTAGTACAGTATCGGGGAAGAGCTGCTCTTTTCACATTTACTAGTAGCACAATGGAAATGAGAAAAAAATGGCCTGAGAGGCAGCCTGGCTGAGATGAGAAGTCTGTGTTGGTTTATCTTAACTGAAAGATTGGAGAGGGGGGGCAGATTCAAACTGTCTCACACTGGATTGATTACCCTTCAGTTAGATGGTGGTCTGTTTATTTTATTTCAATACTGAACAGCTACCACATGCAAAGACAGGATAACCGGACATCAAGCGCTACTATACTCTCTCTGTTCTCAGTGGATTGCACCATCGACTGGGGAATAAAGACTCTTAACTCTGAGACAAAGTGTAGGCTTAGAGACAGGTGTCACCAAGCAGTGGAAAAATATAGATGGTCACGTGACTGCATTGAGCCACCATCTTGCCCAATCAATACCCCTGTCTTGGCTCTGTCAGGGGCACTGAGAGGACAGATGCACATAGCCCCAGCAAAAATAACATTGGGGGCTGGGTGGTGGCACACCCAGGAAAGTGCACGTATAACCATACGCAAAAGAAAAGAGAAGGAAAGAAAAGAACAAAAAGAAAAGGCAACAGGAAATAGCTGACGATGCCGAGTTCCACGGAATGCTCAGCCCTTTTCGTGCAGACGATTCTTTCAGGAACATTTTCTCCTCACCCCCTATCTCCTCGTCCTAACCGTATCTACTTACTTAGCCTGTCTCATTCCTGATAGCTAAAAATAACCACCAGCTTCTTTAGGAATCTCCATGACCCATTCCCAAAGGAACTTCTCCACTATTCTCTGTGGCACTCTGTAATTCTGGTCCCATAGTACCTATCATGCTTTGACCATAAGTACTTGCTTACTTATTTGGCTCTTCTAATATAGCATTAGCTCCATGAGGACAGTTTTTTATTATTATTAGTGATTTATTAATGATCAATAAGACTGTGGGATAACAAAATACAAGTCCATACAATTCCCACCACCAGAGTTCTGCATCCCGTCCCCTCCATTGGAAGCTTTCCTATTCTTTATCCCTCTGGAAGCATGGACCCAGGGTCATTATGGAGTGTAGAAGGTGGGAGGTCTGGCTTCTGTAATTGCTTCTCTGCTGAACATGGGCATTGACAGGTAGATCCATACCCCTAGCCTGCTTCTGTCTTTCCCTGGTGGGGCAGGGCTCTGGAGAGGTGGGGTTCCAGGACACCTTAGAAACATTGTCTGTCCAGGGAAGTCAGGTTAGTATCATGGTAGCATCTGCAACTTGGTGGCTGAAAAGTATTAAGATATAAAGCAGAACAAATTGTTTAATAATCAGCAACCTAAAGGTAAGAACATGGCAGATGAAATTTGTGGTCTCCATGTTGGAAAAAGCTAGGAAGTCAATTTTAGGCGTATTCCAGGGGGCCCATAACTATTAACTTTTGCCTGAGCCCAACAGCTAATATGAAGGTGGGATAAAGGTATTGTCTGGGAAGATGCTGTCAGAGTTGAGAATAGGATTAGAGAGCTGAATCAGGACAGGGTCGCTCGCAAATATTGGAAAAGTATCTAAGGACCATTAACTGTAAACCCCACTGATCTGCCCTAGGACCCATGTCTATTCATATTTAGCACAGGAGCCTGCGTAACCTCTGCATCCCTGACAGTTTGAGCTCACATTCCGTGGTCATAGCCAGGAACCTTCTAGGCTGCACTCATTTCAGGACCAGTCTTCCTCAAGTGGTAGAGTGTGTTGACCCAGGCTCCCTTCGGAGAGTAGGGCAGTTTCTACCACTGTTGTTCTACATTGAGTGCTAGTGAGGACAGAGATTTAATCAGTCTTGCTTACTACAGCCTAGTACAGTGTTTGTATGTGGTAAACATCCAGTAAATACTTACTTGAGTGAGCAGATAACCTATTATAGTTACAGAGTGCTTCCTGTTAAGTCTGTCATGAACAGTTGATTGGGTTGAACACTATACACCTCCCACACTTCATTTCAGAAGCTTTGTGAACGGTTCTTATAGGCGCTGAGTACTGTGTAATCAGTGCAGTCTTCCATGATGCTCTTGCCTCCCAGCTGCTAGCTATTGCACCCCAAAATTTTTTGGTTGAGTTAGTTGAGACATGGACTTTTAGTGTCTAATAAAATCCAGAAACTGCATTTTAGTCTCCATATCCAATGAAATGCATTAAAAATTCCTTGGAACAACTGCCTATGACTTAGAAATCTAACATTTACATGGATTTTCACAAGGATTAAAGTCTTGAAATCTGGTACAGAAGGAAATTGTTTTGTCATTAAAGTAAGCATTCTGGTGGTGGCAAAGGGATATATTCAAACAAAGGAAATTAAGACACCCTTGAATGAATCAACATTCTTGTTCTTTACCTGCTTTATCCCATGAAGAACACTTCTCTTTATCACCAGTCTTAAAGACACATACACAAAGGAAAGGTAATATAGAAGGGAAGAAGGGGGGGGAGCTGGGCAGTAGCACAACAGGTTAAGCACACATGACACAAAGCAAAAGGGCCAGTGTAAGGATCCAGTTTGAGCCCCCGGCTCCCTACCTGCAGGGGGTCGATTCACACACTGTGAAGCAGGTCTGTAGGTGTCTGTCTGTCTTTCTCTCCTCCTCTCTGTCTTCCCCTCCTTTCTCCATTTCTCTCTGTCCTATCTAACAACAACAACAGCTATGGCAACAATAACAACTACAACAAGGGCAACAAAATGGGGAAAATGGCTTCCAGGAGCAGTGGATTTGTAGTGCAGGCACTGAGCCCCAGCGATAACCCTGGAGGCAAAAATAAATAAATAAATAAATAAATAAATAAATAAATAAATAAGAAGGGAAGAGAGGAAAAAGAGGAGGAAGGAAGGAAGAAAAGGGACAAGAGAGAAGGAATGATTTGAAATGTCCCAGAATAGATGGACAAAATTGAAACACAAGATGAGAATGCGAAAGTTAATATTTGAATAAACTCTGATGTTATCTAAGTCAACTACACACTTAAAGTCAATTTCTCTGATTTTGTTCAGACGTGAAGATAGCTATCTCTTTGGCTCCTAGTCCGTCTGCCATTGATGTTAAGGCCAGTATACTCGCGGATAAGTCAGGAGATAGTCATTGCCAATGTGGGTTCAGAAGAATATTCATTGGCTAAGACTCACATTTTTGTTTTCTGGTAAGTACAGCATCATGGACATAGTATTTGTCAATTGTTATTAGCTTTACATACTACCAGGAATGTTTTATGTTTCAAAGTTATTCTTTCTATGGGGGAAAAACAAGTGCTCTTTCCTTAAGGATTACTGATCTCCTTATATTAATGAGTAGCTTGATACAAATAAGACATGACTAGTCTGTCCCCAAAGGGCAAATCACAGTGTCTTCTCACTTGACTTTAGGCTTTCAGATAACCTTGCTGATTTTTTAAAATTTTTTATTAGTGATTTAATAATGATGAACAAGATTGTAACATAACATGGGTACAGTTCCACACAGTTCCCATCACCAAAGTTCCATGTCCCATCCCCTTCATTTGGACCAAGTTTCTTTATGGGGTGCGGAAGGTGAAAGGTCTGGCTTCTGTCATTGCTTCTCCACTGGACATGGGCGTTGGCAGCTAGATCCATTTCCCCCAGCCTGTTTCTGTCTTTTCCTAGTGGGACAGGACTCTGCAAAGGTTAGGTTCCAGGACACATTGTTGAGGTTGTCTGTTCAGGGAGATCAGGTGGCTGAAAGGCGGTAAGATGTAAAGCAAATTGTTTAATAAACAGGAACTCAAAGGTAGGAATGGAGCAAATAAAACTAGGAGTCTTTTTGTGGAAAGAAGCTAGGAAGTCTAGTTTAGGTATGTTGCATATGGCCCAGGACTAGTAATTTTTGCCTGAGTCCGATAGCTAACACGCAGGTGGACTAAAGGTGGTATCAGAGTTGAGAACAGGATTAAAAAGCTGGACTTAAAGGACTTGTTTTCCTTTTAATCCTATTCTGATCTCACTAACTCCTGAGTGTATTTTCCTACCAAAGGATTCAAACTGTTGTTAAGGATTTAAAATTATGATGGGATTTTTTTTCCTTTTGCAAATCACTTTATGTGGGGTAATGACTTAAAAGATAGTTGTTACACATGTACAATTTCTCATCTCCCCATGATAGGTGTCTGCTTGCCCCGCCCACCATCAATGAAAGTCTTCTTCCGCCATTGTTTACTGAATCCCCCATGTCCTGTCACCCCTCTTTTGCCTCCCCCTTAGAGTGCTTTACTCTGCTGAAATATCCCACGAGTAGTCTGTTTCACCCTGTGTCTTACCTCTCTTTGTTTCTTAGGTGCTATTCATGAGAGAGATAATTTGATATTTGTCCTTCTCTTTCTGACTGACTTCAGAGGTAGCAAAAGAGACGATCTCATCATTTCTTACAGCTGAGTAGTATTCCATTATGTATATTTACCACAGTGTTTTTAAGCACTCGTCTGTCTTTGGGTATATGGAATGTTTCCACATTTTGGCTATTATAAATAGTGCTGCTATAAACATAAGTACACGGAGATCTCTTAGGATAGGTGGTGGTGTGCTCGTTGACTAAATCCCTAGGAGAGGAATTGCCAGATAATTTGGTAAATCCAGTTTTTAGTGTTCTGAGCAATCTGCAGACTTTTCCATAGAGACTAAACCATTTTATATTCTCACCAATCATGTAGAAGAGTTCTTTTTTTCTTCACCACATTCTTAGTAGCACGTGTTTGTTTCTTCTTTCTTTCTTTCTTTCTTTCTTCCTTTTTTTTTGCCAGAGCACTTCTCAGCTCAGGCTTATACTAGGCTAGTGCCAGGGATTGAACCTGGGGCCACAGAGCCTTAGGCATGAAAGTCTTTTTGCATAACCATTATGTTATCTCCCCCAGCCTCTTCTGTCCATTTGAATGTGTGGTATTCTCACATGTGTAAGGTTATGTCTTATGTTTTGATTTGTATTTCTGTGAAAATCTTATGTCTGTTGGCCATCTGGATATTTTCTGTTCATATCCTCTCCACATTGTTTAATAGGGTTGTTTGTTTTTTTACTGGGTTTTGTTATTTCTTTACAGATTTTGGTTATTAGCCCTTTGTCTGATGTATGGGGTGTAAATAGCTCCCTCTCAGTATGGTGTCTTTATTTCGGTGATGTGAAAGCCTTTCAGTTTGATGTGGTCCCCGTGGTTTATATTTGCTTCTTTTTTCCTTGCCGATGGAGGACTCAAGTCTCCAAAAATATTTCTGAAGCAATCATCATGGAGGGTTTTCTTCTATGTATTTGATGTTTGCCGGTCTAACATCCAAGTCTTGTACGCATTTGGAATTGGCTTTTCTGCGTGGTGACTTGTGGTAGTCCTGTTTCATTCCTATGCACATTTCAACCCAGTCTCCCCAGTTTCATTTATCGGAATGGTTTCCTTTCTCTTTTTAATGTTCTGGGCCCTCTTGTCATAAATTATTTGTCTGTAGATGTGAAGGCTTATTTCTGGGCTCTCAATTCTATTCTCTTGATCTACATATCTATTTTTGTTCCAGTACTACACATTTTTGAATGATAGAATGTTTTGACAGCAGTCACTAGTTGAGTTGTAAACCTTTTTTTTTTTATCCAACAAACAATAAACCAGTATTTGTGTCAAATGAAATTTCTTCTCTCCCTCTTCTTCTCCTCCTTCTCCTTCTTCATCTCCTCCTCCTCTTTCCTCCCTTCTCCTCCTCCTCCTCCAGGGTTATCACTGGAGCTCGGTGGTCAGCACTATGAAACCACCACTCCTACAGGCCATTTTTTCCTTTTCCCCTCATTTTATTCGATAAGAGAGAAAAACTGAGAGGGGAGTGGGAGATAGAGAGGAAGAGAGAAAGATAGACACCTACAGGCCTGCTTCACGGCTTGTGAAGCACCCCACCCCCTCTGCAGGTGGGGAGCCAGGGGCTTGAACCAGGATCCTTAAGCTGGTCCTTGTGCTTAGTACTATGTGTGTTTGACTGGGTGTACCACTGCCCACCCCCTCAAATGAAATTTCTAAGTGTTCTCTCTCAATTTTTACACCCAGTGCTATGCTTCCCTGTCTTCTTGTACCCTATAGCCATCTTGCAGGTATCTGTCTCTGAAGGGTTGCATGCCTGAATCTGTAAGCCTTTCCTGGAGCTAAAGAGTATTCTTCTTGGTGCTGAGGAGACAGTATAATGGTTCTGCAAAGACTCTCTTGCCTGAGCCTCCTGACGTCCTGGATTCAATCCCCAGCACCACCTAAGACAGAGATGAGCAGAGTTCTGCTCTTTCTCTCTATGTCTTTGTCTCTGTATCTCTCTCTCATTAAAATAAAATAAGTAACTAATTTTTTTTAATTCCTCTCTGACAACAGAGCATTTGTATTTTTTAAAAGGCTGTGATATGCACCGCCACATCACACCTTTTTTTTCTTTTTGTTTTTTTAAATATTTTATTTATTTATTTTATTTATTTATTGAGTAGAAACAGAGAAATCAAGAAGGAAGGGGGAAATAAAGAGGGAGAGAGACAGAGAGACCCCTGCAGCCCTGCTTCGGGGACCAGGGGCTTGACCCCTGGTCCTTGCGCACGGTGACGTGTGTCCTCAGCCAGGTGTGCCACTGCCTGACCCCACCTCTTCGTCTTTAAAATGTTTTGATTTCTTTTGATTAGTGATTTAATAATGGTTTACAAGATCATATGATTATGAGGGTATAATTCTATGCTGCTCTAGCTACCACAGTTCTGCCCCCCCACACCCCCAAGAATAACCACTATACTTGTCGCAAAATGTTAGTGAGTTTGACCACCCCCCACAAGTTCATGTGTTTCAATTTTTTCTATTGCGCATATGAGCAAAACTGTCCAGCACCTGTCTTTCAGAGAAATTCATGCCTTTGGTACTAGATATAAATTATAGCAGTAAGAGCCCTTGAACACACACAAAAAAACAAAGGCTAAAACTCCTGACTTTACCTCTCACCCCTCCCCTGTGTTTTTAAATGCATAGTCAGGGGGGTGGGAACCTAAGGCTCCAGGGTCACAAATTCATTCCCAGGAACCTTCTTCTTCTAGCGTTTGCCCTTCTTCTGTAGCCAGTCAACAGCGTCAGGTTGAGCCTGATGTAAAGTTTCGAGACCTCCTTTGAATCTGGAGAGGTGGCAGTCGTTGACTATGTGGGTCATAGTCTGTCTGGAGCCGCAGGGGCAGTTCGGGTCATCTCTGGCTCCCCAGCGATGGAACATAGCGGCGCACCGGCCATGGCCTGTTCGATAGCGATGGAGGAGGGCCCAATCATAACGTGCTAGGTCAAAGCCGGGTGGACGCTCGCAGGGGTCTGTGATGAGGTGTTTGTTCTTCACCTCAGCTGACTGCCGACTCTGTTTCCAAGAGACTGGAACAGAGAAGTTCAGTGTAGGCGTAGGGGACCAGATTGGGTGACGAGACGTCAAGCGTTGGACAGGGTGGGCGAAGATATCCGCGTATATTGGCAGGTCCGGTCGAGCGTAGACGTGGGAAATGAACTTAGATGATGCCGCATCCCAACGAATATCTGGCGGGGCGATGTTGCTAAGAACTGGCAGCCATGGAACCGGGGTGGAACGGATGGTTCCTTTATAAGGAACCTTTATAAGCCAGAGAGGAGAAGTGCTCTGATGAAGAAAAGAAAAAGAGAAAGGAAGAGAGAGGGGAGGGGAACAGGTGTTGGTGCAAATGTCACAGTGTGCAAGGACCCGGGTTGGACCTGCCCCCCCCACCTACTGGAGGAAAGCTTTGCAGATGGTGAAGCGGTGCTGCAGGTGTCTCTCTGTCTTTCTCCCTCTTTATCTGCCCCCTCCCTTCACGATTTATGGCTATCTCTATCCAATAAATAAAGATAATTTTTAAAAATATTTTAAAAGAAGAGAAAGGTAAAAGGGAAGGAAAAGCACAAAGAAAGAAGAAAACAGGGTCGGGAGGAGTTTAAAGGGTCTTGCATACAGGATACAACTGAGGTGTCTCGTGGACCCAATTTTTTTTTCTTTTTTTGTTTAGTGAGTGAGAAATGAGAGAAGAGAGAAGAGGAGAGGAGAGGAGAGAGGGAGAGAGAGAGAAGGAGAGAGAGAGAGAGAAGGAGAGTGGGGGGAGGGGAGAAAGAGAAGCATGGCAATACCACAGCACAGCTCCCCCTGGTGCTCTCCATGGTGTTCCCGTGTAGTGCCAGGGCTCAAGCCAGGCCTTCACTCATGGCAAAGCAAATGCTCTACTGGGGGAGCTGTCCACCACTCACCAGCTCAGGTCATTCTTACAAGAATTTGTCCCTCAAACAAACAGCTTCAAATGTAAACAATAGAAATGTGGACTATGTGACACTCAGGTAAGATACTATGTATTATACAAAAAGTAGCAGTCATCTCTGGTATGTGAGGCAAAGAAATTAGAAAAAAATGGTTGCTAAGTGGATGAAATATAACACACAGTGTTGCAAAATGAATTTTAACACACCTAAGAAGGAACATGGGAAAATAAAAGCACGCATGCCAAAAGAAGAGATAGATGTAACCCTTCCTTATTTCATGGCATACCTGTGTCCTAATCTCACGATTGCTGTTAAACAACTGCCCTGGAAAAGCTGTGTACTGGAAAAGTAGGAACTGCCTTCCACACATCTTCACCCCACAGGCGGTGCCTGAGGCAAGTGTCTTATCCAGAGAAGGCATTCAAGTTAAATTTTTTTAATGATTTTTATTTGTTATTTCTTCTTCTAGTGTTTGCCCTTCTTCCGTAGCCAGTCAACAGCGTCAGGTTGAGCCTGATGTAAAGTTTGGAGATCTCCTTTGAATCTGGAGAGGTGGCAGTCATTGACTATGTGGGTCATAGTCTGTCTGGAGCCGCAGGGGCAGTTCGGGTCATCTCTGGCTCCCCGGCGATGGAACATAGCGGCGCACCGGCCATGGCCTGTTCGATAGCGATGGAGGAGGGCCCAATCATAACGTGCTAGGTCAAAGCCGGGTGGACGCTCGCAGGGGTCTGTGATGAGGTGTTTGTTCTTCACCTCAGCTGACTGCCAACTCTGTTTCCAAGAGACTGGAACAGAGAAGTTCAGTGTAGGCGTAGGGGACCAGATTGGGTGACGAGACGTCAAGCGTTGGATAGGGTGGGCGAAGATATCCGCGTATATTGGCAGGTCCGGTCGAGCGTAGACGTGGGAAATGAACTTAGATGATGCCACATCCCGACGAATATCTGGCGGGGCGATGTTGCTAAGAACTGGCAGCCATGGAACCGGGGTGGAACGGATGGTTCCAGAAATTATCCTCATGGAGGAGTATAATTTGGAATTGACCAAGTGGACATGGGGGCTACGGAACCATCCTGGGGCACAGTATTCTGCAGTGGAATAGCATCATGCCAGAGAGGATGATCGCAGTGTGGAAGCGCTCGCGCCCCATGAGGAGCTGGCCAGTCTTGCAATGATGTTATTCCTCGCGCCCACCTTTGCTGCAGTTTTTATGAGATGTTCGTGAAATGACAGAGTGCGATCGAGAGTAACGCCAAGATAGACTGGCTGGGCTTCGTGCCGGATTCTCGTGTCGCCAAGCTGCACATTAAGCTCACGTGAGGCCGAGGCATGGTGTAGATGGAAAACAGATGATACCGTTTTTGCAGTGCTAGGGATTAGTCGCCATTTTTTACAGTAGTCAGATATCAGAGACATGTCTTTCGTGAGTGTTGCCTCGAGGATGTCAAACTTTGATGCCTGAGTTGCACAGCAGATGTCATTGGCGTAGATGAACTTCCTTGAAGAAGTTTCTAGGAGGTCATTGATGTAAATATTAAATAGCATAGGAGCCAGAACAGAGCCCTGGGGGGGGGGGCACTTGAGACAAGTCTCCATCTGCTAGACTTGTCACCCAGATGCACCCGGAATCTTCTGTTTTGGAGAAAAAACAATATAGTGTTGGCCACCCATGGAGGCAGGCATCTTGAGATCTTGACTAGGAGACCACGATGCCAGACCGTGTCATAGGCTGCTGTGAGATCAACAAAGACAGCACCCGTCTTTAAATTCTTCTGGAATCCATTTTCAATGTAAGTTGAGAGGGCCAGGGCTTGTTCGCAGGTAGATCTTCCTGGGCGGAAACCAGCTTGGGCGGGTGATAGGAATTTCTCTGTAAGGTGAGAAATACGTGACAGAAGCAGCCTCTCAAGGAGTTTGTAACACATGGAGAGGAGAGGAGATTTGTTATTAATTGTGCATTAGATTATAAGATTACAATGTATAGCTCCACACCACACCCGCCACTAAAGTTCCATATTCCCACCCACCAGTCTCCCAGAAATAACCACCAGAGTTCTCACAAGGCTTACAGTTTGCTTGCTTCTGTTTTGTTTGAATTTATTTTTGGAAAGTTCATATAAATCAGATCTCAAGATTCCGCATATGAGTGAAACCATCTGGTAGTTGTCTTTCATCTCTTTACTGATTTTGCTAAGCATCATCACCTCCAGTTCCATCCATTTTGTCCCAAAGGACACAATAACATCTTTCTGATGACAAAGTAGTAGTATTCTATGGAGTTTATCTCCCATAATTTCTTTAGTCAGTCATCTGACGATGGGCATTTAGGCTGCTTCCATTTTTTGGCTACTGTGAGTAATGCAGCTGTGAACATAAGGGTACATATGTCCCTCCTAATTAGGAAAAATCTAATGTCCTTTGGATAAACGTCTAAGAATAGTATTGGTGGATCATAAGGTAATTCCTTATTTATTTGTTTAAGGACTGTCCATACAGTCTTCCAGAGGGGCTGTGCCAGGGTACATTCTCTACAGCAGTGAAGTAGAGTTGTCTTTTCTCCACAACCTCTCCAACACCTGTCATTCCCTGGTGTGTTGACCAAAGCCACTGTCTCAAGTGTGAGATGGTATCTCAGTGTAGTTTTTGATTTGCATTTCTCTAATGATAAGTGAAGTAGAACATTTCTTCCTGTGTCTGTGGGCCATGTGTGTCTCTTCTTTAGAAAACTGTCTGTTTAGTTCTTTGGCCATTCAAGTGAATGACTGTTACGAGGAGCTGCACTATGCAGGAGAGCTGTGTTGACAAGTGGGATGTGTTTTGCTGCATTTCCAGGAGAAAATTCATCAAGAAAGCAAAATCATTTGCCTCCTTGGCTATTTACCTTTGGTTTTCCATGTCTGGTAAATTCAGATGGCTCTGAAAGGACAGAAAACCTGCAGGTCTGCTTGCAGATAAAGTTCTAGAACAATGTACTGAAATAGAACCTTCTAGGGTTGTGGGAGACTGTGGGTTGTCTTAGCTGTGCTTTTCAGTGTGGGAGTCACATGTGTACTGAGTAGTGAGCATGGGGGTACACAGATCTTTTTGGATGAGTGTGTTTGATTCCTTATGATATATGAACAGAATATTCACCAGAGAAGAGATCCAAAAGGCCAACAGATATATGACAAAATTCTAAGTCACTCATTGTCAGAGAAATGCAAATAAAGACAAGGAGATACCACTTCACCCCGGTGAGAATGGCACACATCAGAAAGGATAGCGACAACAAATGCTGGAGAGGTTGTGACAACAAAGGAATCCTCCTGCTGGTAGGAATGGAAATTGCCCAGACCCTGTGGGGAGTAGTCTGGTGAGCTCTCAGAAGGCTCCCAAAAATATGGTGTCTAGTGGAGGCACTGAACTTTCACTTTAATTTAATTTTAATTGATTTGAATTGAAATCGTTTCTCATGACTAGCAACTTCATTACTGGACAGTCTCTCTAGAGAATTGATATGTCGTTGCTGGCACTAGGATGGCACGTATTCTCACTCTTTTTTTTTTCCTTCCCCAACATAGCATCTGGCACATTGTTTGGTTAATTGGTTGGTGGTGGTTGTTTTGTAGATCTGGACTGAAAAAAATTCATACTCTTTCTTTCCTTGGTTTTTCTGTTTCTTTACTTTTCTTTCTTCCTTCCTTTCTTTCTTTCGTTTGTTTGCGGAGACTTGTTTATTTGCATTTCATTTAAAACCTTCTCTTCCTTCCCATGTCACTTTTCTGTCACATTGTTCCTGCTGGTCACCCTCGTGGATAAAATAGAATCTGCTCCAAGACACAAGATTTCTCATCCCCCCAGAACTTGGTAGGAATTTAAGAATATACAGCTCCCCTGAGTGAAAAGATCAACAAGTGCTCATGGAAGGTTCTGGAAGATTTCTATGTGGCCTCTCACTGTTCTTGTCCACTTGGAGGCTTTGATCTCACATCCTGAGGTCACATATGGAGAGGCCAAACATTTCAAGTGTCACTTCCTCTCCCCTTGGCCAAACCCAGAGCTTAACACCCTTGCTAATTCAACTCTCCCACAAAGTAAGTTGTCCTGCCAAGATAGGTACAGAGATGGGCCTATCTGATTAAAATCCCAGCCGTTTAAAATGTCAGGCTGTTCAAATGTGGAAGTAAATGAAGCAAGTAATCCAGTGATTTCCTCGCCAGGAGTACCAAACGCACACACCTGGACCCTGTTTAAAGATGTTGACAGTGCAGCTCAGCCGTAATCCTTTCCAGCTGAGTCCTCTGATAATGGCCTGTGCTGGCGGCTCTCGCTACATGGTTAACTTGGATGGCATCAGGAAGGACGGTCATGTGGCTGTCTATTTTCAGAGGTGTTTAACAGACACCCTCTCCTTCCAAATATGACCAAAATGCCTTGCGGGGAGGGACCTTGTAGATGTTAGGGACAGGGCCTCTCAAACTTAAGTGTGCCCTGGAGGGCTTGTGAAACACAGGTGGTGACTCCTCCCCCAAATTGTTAGGTGAGGGGTGGTGGCCAATAATTTGCATTGGTAATAAGTCCTTCTGTCATGCTGCCGGTCATAGGACCGCATTCTGAGGCGTGCGCGCACACACACACACACACACACACACACACACACACACTGCCACTTCAGTCCTGAATCTTCCACCAAGATGCTTCCAATAGCTTGTCACTTTATTCTTTTTAGCAATGGTGACTTTTTTTTTTTAATTTTTTTTTAAATATTTATTTTATTTATTCCCTTTTGTTGCCCTTGTTGTTTTATTGTTGCAGTTATTATTATTGATGTTGTTGCTGTTGGATAGGACAGAGAGAAATGGAGAGAGGAGGGGAAGACAGAGAGGAGGAGAGAAAGATAGACACCTGCAGACCTGCTTCACCGCCTGTGAAGCGACTCCCCTGCAGGTGGGGAGCCGGGGTTTGAACCGGGATCCTTATGCCGGTCCTTGTGCTTTGCGCCACCTGCGCTTAACCCGCTGCGCTACAGCCCGACTCCCGCAATGGTGACTTTTAAAAGGCTGTGGCTTCATTTGTGTATGTACACACACATACTAATTATTTCATATGACAGGCGTTGCCACTGTGTGCCAGACACCAGGCTACCTTGTAGACCTACAGCTGTGAACCAGGCAGAGCAGGCCTTACAGAGATTGTGCCGGTGGGTGAGGACAGAGAGTACCCAGCAAAGTCAGCAGGTTAACATGGCTGTGACTGCTGCCGGGAAGGAAGGAGCACCAGGTGTTATGTCAGCGGAATGTAATATAAGCTTGGATTCTGGGAGGTAGACCAGGGACCAGGGTCTTCCTGGAGGAGGTGACATTTTTCTTTTCTTTTCTTTTCTTTTCTTTTCTTTTCTCTTCTTTTCTTTTCTCTTTTCTTTTTTCTTTTTTTCCTCCAGGGTTATCATTGGGGCTCGGTGCCTGTAGTATGAATCCACTGCTCCTGGACGCTATTTTTCCCATTTTTGTTGCCCTTGTTGTTGTATCTATTGCTATTGTTATCATTGCAGTTGTCGTTGTTGGATAGGACAGAGAGAAATGGAGAGCAGGGGGGAAGACAGAGAGGGGGAGAGAAAGACAAACACCTGCAGACCTGCTTCATCGCTTGTGAAGCGACCCCCCCCCCAGGTGGGGAGCCGGGGGCTCAAACCAGGATCTGTATGCCAGTCCTTGCGCTTTGTGCCATGTGTGCTTAACCCACTGCGCTACCACCCGGCCCCCGAGGAGGTGACATTTCCACTGAGCGGTGGTGAGTAATTAAAATAATAAGTGGACACAGAAGAACAAAATAGAAGGTGGAGAGAGCAGTACCGGACTGGACAGGAACTGTGTCGTAGTGCTCTACAGGAAGTAAGAGATTCTCAGAGGATATCCCATGGCTTGGAGAGCTTAGCAGACCCAGACCGAATGAGCCAGCTAACTAACCAGTGGGAAGGACTTCAGATGCATTCTCAGAGACTCAAGCCACCTTTCCTTTCCTATGTAGCCTCTATAGCCTCTGTAGCCTCTGTAGCATCTGTAGCCTCTGTTGCCTTTCATTTAGGAAAATGTAGCCCTCCAGGGGGGGAAAAAAAAAAGAAAGATGAATTTCACTTCATTAAAATGCCTGGTCCAGGAAGCAGGAAGCTCAAACAAGAACAACCAGTGGTGTGATCAGGAGGCAGGCTGAGTATCTCCTGCTCCCCTGGGAGTTTAGGGCTTAGGAGGTTGCTGCCTCTCTCCCCCAGGAGAAAATGTGTCTGCTCATTCTTAGGAAACAGGTAGTCCTCCTGCTTGAACGTGTTGCAAACAGTGTCCACTTCAGGAGGCTTTGACGACACTAAGCTTAATCAGCAAGCATTCCTCATACCTTCTCCAGGTTTGGAGCCTCAGGGGAGGCTGGGCTTGTGGGCTTGCATCTCTCCTCTTCCCCAGCCCCCCAGCACAGTGACGAGACAGCTCAGGGTCTGAGCACAGGTCTCCTGTAGGAAAACGCCGGGGGGGGGGGCTGGACCCTTCTGAGCTGGCTTGGCCTCCTCCAGACCTAGCAGATGTTTAAAGCCTCATTGAGGGTCCCTTGAAGGGTCTCTTCAAGCCTTCACACCTTGATCCTCTCAAGGAAGATGATTGTTTCTCTCCTGCCTGACCTCTTACGTTATCTTTCACAGCCCTGACTAGCCTGTCCTTGTGGTGTCCTTCACAGTGTCCTCTTGTCCAGCTGATCTCCCTTTGACTGGCACTACCAGCCCTTGCACCCTCCAGCACCTCCCAGCTAACTCTCAGCACCTCCTTGTTTGGCCACCAAGCCTGCTCTCTAGAGCCGGAGGAGGCCAGAGAGGCCTGGAACAGCCCCTGCGTGCCTGCCAGTCCCCAGACATAAGGGCAATGCTGATGCTTCCTGTGTAGCCCTAGAAACGGACAGTGAGAGGCAGTTGGCTACTTCCCTGCCCTCCCATGGGATGTGGCCATTCTGAGCCTGGCTTTATCGGTTCCCCGGGTGACCTTGGTCGGACTTTTGAGCCTCCAGGTACCCAAACTACTTACCAACTCAGTAACTTCTTCCTTCATGACTTTTCTCTCTTCCCGGCTTTATTTACCCCACTCCCTCACATCTGTTTCTGTTTATTTATTTTGATTACAACAAGAGAATGAGAGCAAAGGAGAGAACAGAGCTTCCCTGTGGCATATGCGATGCTAGGAATGAAACATGGACACTCACCTCTGCAAGTCGGGCACTCTTGTTATCAATGTATTCCCTCAGATCTGTTTTAAGATCGCCTCCTGAAGTAACTCCTCTTAAATCAATAGCTCAGTCTCTGTTCCCAAGAAGAGGTCGCCATAGGAGACACTTTGGATGTCCGGACGATCATTCCCTGGTGCTCTTTCACCCAATGGGAAAACCAATTAGCTAGGACCCCCGGGGCCCTCATTTACTGATGCCCACACCCATGCCACAGGAGCTGCTAACATATGCCACTCGGCCTGGCCTGTGTGGGCTAAGCCAGTCAGGCAGCTCTTCTCTGCTTGGATGAGCAGCCTTAGTGTTCTGATCAGGGGCTCACTTGTCTTCAGTCTTTGTAATAAGGCCAGAAGTTCTGTTCCATGGAGGCAGGGAACTAGAGGAACACCCAGCACGTCTTCAGATGGAAGTGAGGGTGGAATACGAGTGTGCAAAAAGAGTATTGGAAACGCCACCCACACCCGAGCCTCTGCCAGGGCCACGCTGAGAATTCATGGCACACAAGCATACTTCCTCCAATGAAGACACTAGGAGTCTAAGTGAAAAAAAGGCAGGTCCTTTGTGAAAGGGCAGAGATAAAAACTAGTTTGGACAGAAGCTGTGGTATCTGGAAGGAAATGGAGCAGATGACTCCCCATCATTCTGGGAAAAAAGGATTTCCAGCTCAGCGTGTTGTACTAGTCAAAGCATTCACTTAGAATAAAGCACCAGCAACAGCCATGTAAAGCCTCTGTTCCTGCATCTTTTCTTAGACAGTTCTTGGCACATGTCCCAAGTATTGCAATAAATCAAGGGAGGAGCTGGAGGAGGCTGGAAATGGGAGATGCAACACAGGAAAGAAAAGGTTGATAGCAAAGAGAAGTTTCCAGAAGACAGATGTCAGGAGTTCAAGAAAAGAACTGGTCCTGGTGAACATGAAGATGGAGGGAGAAAGAGAAAGCAAGGTAACAGAAATGCGAACTGAACGGTTTGCGTGCATCGAAATATGTGCTGTCATAATATATTGTATCGGGAGAGTGTGCCAAAGGTTAAAAGACAGCTAAGCAGAGGAGAATGAGCCCATTGTTACGGCTAGAGGGAAAAAAAAAACTTTGCAAGAAACTTGGTTTAATCATAGTTATCATGTAGCTTATATTTACCCAATAATAGTGAATAATGATTTAGCAGAAAGTTACCATCTACCCATGTTTGGGGGAGGGGTTAAGGTGTGAAGGGGATGCGAGAGAACCACATAATTACAGATCAAATGGTCATAGATAGATGATGTCACTTGAAAAAACTGGTTCTATCAGGAAACTAACTTCAAGCTAATTTTGGATTTTGAAACTTGGTATCTTCTATACAGTGTTTCCCTCAGTGTTCCCAAAACACAGTGAAGGAAAGTTTCTATTTTCTATCTAGACTATAAGTTCTTGCGCAAGGTTTCAGTTTTCCATCTAGATAAATAAGTTCCTGTTGTGGAGTAGTTTCTGCTCTCAGCACATGAGGACAGGTTACCAAAAAGATGTCTGTTTAACAAAAGAAAACAGAATGAGAACATGGTCCAGAACTATAATACAAAAGGCAAGATGGTGGACATAGGTAAAGCAAGGGAGTTATTGGGATCTGATTCTGACTCAAGGCAGCTGGGTTTGTACAAAGTCAAAGAAATTTGGGCTTTTTCTGTTTCCACCTGAGTTGTAAGAGGAGAGATTCAATGCATAAAACTAGGCTGGAAGTGAGAACTCTGCTCCTTGCCCTAGCTCAGGAGCCTGGAAAACTTACCGGGAGCGCCTTCCTTCTGGTGATGTGTGGGCTGAGAAGCAAGTGGGGGTGGACACGAGTAGAGTTATCAGTCGGTGACTTACTGGACTCATCAAGTGACTTGGGACCCGCATAACTGTAGCTCGTGGCTGGGAAAAGTAGAGAGGGCATAAGAAATGGTGGTGGGCATTCTTCGTAATCATTTCTAAAAGTAGGTTTACCTCAAATAAAAATAGGAAAAACAAATAAGTAAACAAGCACCCAGGGGGGAGAAATGGACATGAATCCCAAGGGAGGCATTTTGTCCCACAGCTAGAGAACATGAAGGGTGATGGACAAAAGATCTGGTGACCTGCCAGAGGACTGCTATTATCAGACTAACTAACCCCTGACCACTCCTTCCTAAGTGGAAGTAGAGACCAGCAGAGAATGGATTCAGAGCCTGCATGTGTTCGTGGTGACTGGCAACCTTGGTTTCCATATCCAGGTATTTATCGTGCAAAGGCCAGCACAAAATAAGAAGAACGTTTTCAGTTCCCTGGAGACTAAGAAAAGGTGGGCCTCATGGGGCTTGACCCTGCATCCTCACACATAGTCATGTGTGTACTCTACTGGGAATGCCATCTCCCAGGCCCTATAAGTAAATTTACAGTGATGTATATGCTTATTAAAACCATGGAAATTACCAGGTTGGGTAAAAACAAAATATACCTATGTTTCTAGAAATGCAAAATGACACAAGTAAAAGGACTTTAAAATGATATCCAGGAAGATACCAGATAAATAAGTAAACCAGACATGCACTGGAAAATGTAAGGAAAAAGTAATTACTGAGACCATTAAGCCGTTTTGGTACTGACAAAATTCGTCGAACTAGGAATTAATCATAATATCAGGCATCTCATAGCTTTGTACATATTTAAGTTTTTCTTAGTAAATAAAATTTTTTTAAAGAGGGTTGCGATCCAGCCTAAGAAGCACTGTATTTAAATGAAGTAGTGGGTCCAGGTAGTGGTGCCCTGGGTCAGGTGCACACACGGCCATGTGTAAACACCTGGGTTCAGGCCCCCAGCCCCAGCTGCAGGGGGGAAGCTTCATGGGGGGGGGAGCAGTGCTGCAAATGTTCTTCTTCACTTCTCCATCTCTGCCTCCCTCTCAAGTTCACTCTGTCTTATCAAAATAGAAGAAAAATGGCCACCAGGAGTTGTGGATTTGTTGTACAGGTACTGAGCCCCAGTGATAACCCTGGTGACAATAAAAAAAAAAAAAGGAGGAGGAGGAGAAATAGTAATGTACAAAATACTAAGTGCATGCTTTTGTTTATTTTACAGTTTCCTGATTATCAAGAAAACAAGGTTATCAGGCTTGATGTAAAGTTGCATTCAGATTTTATAAAGCTCTTGCTCTCCATTTTTTATTGTCCACAGAGAAATAGAAACTTCTTAAAAGTATAATTCAATTTTTTTTATTTTAATGAAGAGAGAGAGAGAAATCAGAGCAATGCTCATTTCTGCCTTATGGTAGTACTGGGGATTGAACGTGGGACCACAGATCCTCAGGCATGAAAGTCTTTTGTATAACCACTATGCAGTCTTCCCAGCCCAATTCCAAAATTTTTTTTTAATTCCTAAGAAAATATTAGAATGTATGAATACTATGCTGTTGGAAGATAATGACAAGGCCACTCATGATTAAGAAATATTTATTTTATACAACAGAAAATCACATTTTCAAGGTCATATTTTAAAAAAGAGAGATGGCAGGAAATTGGCTCTATAGGAATGGATGGTTACATTAGTAATCCTTTTCTAAGGAACATGCATACTTCAGTCTTATCTTGACTGTATGAATAGCCAAGGAATCATTTTTACTGAATTGCCACCGAGTTTTTCCAACTTGTCATTTTCATATCTAAAACCTTACACATTATTAGTCTTTCCATGTTAATTCTGTGTAGGTTTGATTGCTTTCCAGTACTCCTGTTGGTGTTAGCACTGCCTTAAAAACAGATACTATCAGTCCAAATGTCCTATTGGTAGCAGATGGCTAAGTAAATTGAGTCAACGTTGTCACTCAAATAGCCAACCTAGCAATTACACAGTAGAATTAGCAAACACGGAACCACGTTCATGGGATAATACAGAGTGAAAGACATTCAGGGCAGAATTCTGCGTACGCTCCAGCCATCATTATGCAAAATGCAAGACATATTAAGAGAGAATAAAGAGCTATTGCAGTTGGACAAAAGATTAGAAATGGTTTTCTCTTCTTTTCCAAGACTGTTTCAGCTAGGCTATGACTTTTTACAATAAAAATATAAAAGTATTTTACTTTTATACATCCAGTATAATTGCATTCTAAAGAATTTAGAGTGGAAAAAGACAAACTTCTAGAAGTGGAAAATTCTATCAAAGGAAGGCAAACGAATGCAGCATTAAAAAGAAGGTTCATAATGGCATGTTCGGTGGTACAAAGAGTGGGGGCTTGGGCCAAGGAACAAATCAAATGCCAATGCCCAGAAGAAAAACAACACTTGAGACTTAAGCACTTGAGATTTTTTATTAGCTCTTAGTAAATAAAGGAAGATTAAAGGAAAGCATTGGAGACAGCCAAAAGATCTTCACTCCTCAACCTCCTCTCGTCTTGGCGGTTAGCATAGAGGAATTAAGGACAGACCACATGTTCTCTTATGTCACCTGGTCAGCAGGCTAGAGGGCTTGGGAGTAAATACAGCGGGAACAATGTTCCCACGCATGCAGGTGTCCAGCTCAGCTCGAGGGCTGACCTTTGCTTTCACTTGAAGTGGCTGCTTGACACAACCTAGAGGAGCCATGGCTAGACCCGAATCCCAGGCCACTTGATTTCTCCCGGGGATTGTGAATTCTCTTCTGAGCTGCCAGTAGCGCTGGTTTGGCCTTGGCCTTTTTCTCTTCTCAAACTATCTTGTGCTCACTTACTTTTCACTTAACCAATTTCCATTCCGTCCAGACGTGCACTTCCTACACAAAGGGACTGAGGTAGGTAAATGGGCTGGGCATGGTTTCCCAGTTTGAAGTGGGAGCGAACCCGGAGTTTCTAAGCCCCGCGCCTACTCCGTTGGAATTTAGGAGCTTGCTTTTGGAAAGGCCTAGAGTGGTGTGGTGTTTTGTTTGTTTGTTTGTTTGTCTGTGTAATTGAAAGTGCAAACGGGGGGTGGGGGGGTGGGGAGAATACAGGTCCATGAAGGATGATAAATGACATAGTGGGGGTTGTATTGTTAAATGGGAAACTGGGGAATGTTATGCATGTACAAACTATTGTATTTACTGTTGAATGTAAAACGTTAATTCCCCAATAAAGAAATAAATTTTTTTTAAAAAAGAGCTTGCCAGACTCAACAAAAAGACAACAAATAACCCCATCCAAAAGTGGGGGGAGGACTTGGACAGAATATTCACCACAGAAAAGATCCAAAAGGCCGAGAAACACATGAAAAAATGCTCCAAATCTCTGATTGTCAGAGAAATGCAAATAAAGACAACAATGAGATATCACTTCACTCCTGTGAGAATGTCATACATCAGAAAAGGTAACAGCAGCAAATGCTGGAGAGGGTATGGGGTCAAAGGAACCCTCCTGCACTGCTGGTGGGAATGTCAATTGGTCCAACCTCTGTGGAGAACAGTCTGGAGAACTCTCAGAAGGCTAGAAATGGACCTACCCTATGACCCTGCAATTCCTCTCCTAGGGATATATCCTATGGAACTCAACACATCCATCCAAAAAGATCTGTGTACACATATGTTCTTGGCAGCACAATTTGTAATAGCCAAAACCTGGAAGCAACCCAGGTGTCCAACAGCAGATGAGTGGCTGAGCAAGTTGTGGTCTATATACACAATGGAATACTACTCAGCTGTACAAAATGTTGACTTCACCGTTTTCAGCCCATCTTGGATGGACCTTGAAAAAATCATGTTGAGTAAAATAAGTCAGAAACAGAAGGATGAATATGGGATGATCTCACTCTCAGGCAGAAGTTGAAAAAAAAGATCAGAAAAGAAAACACAAGTCGAACCTGAAATGGAATTGGCGTATTGCACCCAAGTAAAAGACTCTGGGGTGGGTGGGTGGGTGGGGAGAATACCACCCACCATGAAGGATGATAAATGGCATAGTGGGGGTTGTATTGTTAAATGGGAAACTGGGGAATGTTATGCATGTACAAACTATTGTATTTACTGTTGAATGTAAAACATTAATTCCCCAATAAAGAAATAAATTTAAAAAAAAGGAAATGTGTCTGCCAAAGTCTCATGGCCAGTTCTCTCTTTAATTCTCAAAAAAGTAATGCAGTTAATTAGTATCCCTGGGCTTCTTGGTCAACATACTTGCCTGCTTTTTCTTCTCTTCACTCCCTGATCCCTCTGTCTCTTTACTGGAGATGTGAGTATTGAGGTGTCTACCAACTCATACTGATGGCTGTCCTCTCCCTCAGGCAACCTCACCCAGTACCATAATTAATTGCAAATGCCATCGACATGCCATTGCCCTCTGAAGCACATAAGACAAGGTGACCTATTTGATACTCATTGCAAATCCCTAGCACTTTCCAATACTAGGGAGGTTGTAAAGCAAAGACAAGATGATGTGCCTGTAGCCAGCCAGAGTGGAGACATGTCAGTGCCTTTCCTAGACTCAAACGCACAGGTGCAAGACTTGGATAGCTATGACTAAGGGCACGAAGGGCACCTTTCATGATGACTGAGGCATCTGCTTTGTCTAGGGGCAAGTCAGGTAGACTTCCAGGAGCCAGTCCCTAACTCCACAGTGGGGAGTAGCAGCAGTGGCATTTCCGTGTTCCCCTGGGTGATTGGATATTTGCTCTAGCTGCATTGTTTCCAGTTTCACGAGCTCTGAGAGGACAAGTATCAAGTGGGTATCATATCCAGTGCCTTCTTGTGCCTATACCACCCCTTCCACAGTCATTGGCTGAAAAATGCTTTAATGAATAAATTACTCAAAAGGCTTGCCGGTTATAAAACAGTGGTTCACAAAATGGAGAGGCTGTCCCCCAGGAGACATTTGGCAGTGTTTAGAGACATCCGTGGTTGGCGCGACTTGCCAGTGAGAAGGAGTTGCTAATGGCATGGAGTGGGCAGAGCTTTGGGGTGCTGGCAAACATTCGACATGCACAGGACAGCCCCCACCACTCGGAATTATCTAACCCCAAATAGTCAGAGCTACGGGGAGGCTTAAACCCCCTAGTTATAAAGCATTACTTCAGATGTTTTTTTTTTTCCTCTTTCATCTGACAGTAAACAAACAAAGAAAAAAGAAAAGAACAACTCTAATAGGCAGGAGGAAGCAATGACTTTGCCAGATGTCTACTGAAAAGCACTTTAGGAGTAGCTTGGTACTCAACTGTCTTTGGTGAGTGAGTGCGTGGCAGTAGTGAAAGACCTGGCACTGCCCTTTCACGGGTGAAGATCTAAAAGGACATTGAGTTCCTCATCGTGAACTAGGCAGAAACTCAATGAAATTGTAGAAAGAATTATTTAAGAATAGGAGAAAAGGATTTTCTCCATAATGATAGCTTAACTTTGCCCTCATAAAGGGGGCATTGCCAACGATGTTTTTTTTTTATCTATATATCCATTTTATAAAATATATTATTTTAAAACATTCTATGAAAGAGATAGAGAGACAGAAAGAGTGGCAGAGGGACTGCGACCAGATTGTGGCTTATGATGGTGCTGGGGATTGAACCTGGCACCTCTGGGACCAAGCATACAAATCTTGAGCTCTAACATGTTGAGCTATCTCTCTAGCTATCCCCATAATACTCTTTTTTTATAGGACAGAGAGAAATTGAGAGGGGGGGAAGGATGTAGAGAGGAAGAGAGAGACACCTGCAGATACCCAAAACACGAGCTGTACAGTGAGTTGGACTCTTCTTATCCCACACCTTTAACAGACACAGGTGTACAGGTGCACCTTTGTCCCTGCTACATAAAAGAAGAGCAAACCTCTGCTTAATGGTTAACCATTCTTGACAGCTACTAGCTTTTAAACTGTTCCAAGGCCGAGATGCTGATCTGGAGAGGGGAGCTCCAGGTCAATTAGACTCGTTTATGCCATGTTGACCCACACTCTGAAGTTTGGTTTTAAACATTGACTCAGTGTGCAGGCAACACTTCCTTTTTTAATATTGACTTATTATTTAATTTGGTAGGACAGAGAGAAGTTGAGAGGGAAGGGTAGATAGAGAGAGACACCTGCAGCACTGTTCCACCACACGTGAAGCTTCCTTCCTGCAGGTGGAGACTGGGGGCTTGAACCCAGGTCCTTGTGCATGGTAATGTGTGTGCTCTACTGGGTGAGCCACGGCCCAGTCCCTGGGTACACTTTTTTTCTTTTTCTCTATCTAAATTTTTTTAAATATTTATTTTTATTTATTTATTCCCTTTTGTTGCCCTTGTTGTTTTATTGCTGTAGTTATTATTGTTGTCATTGTTGTTGGATAGGACAGAGAGAAATGGAGAGGGGAGGGGGAAGACAGAGAGAGGGAGAGAAAGATAGACACCTGCACACCTGCTTCACCGCCCGTGAAGCGACTCCCCTGCATGTGGGGAGCCAGGGCTTGAACCAGGATCCTTATGCGGGTCCTTGTGCTTAGCGCCACCTGCGCTTAACCCGCTGCGCTACAGCCCGACTCCCTCTAAGTTTTTTTAATTGTATTTTATTAGTGATTTAATATTGATTTACAGAACTGTGAGACAACAGGGGTCTAAGTCCACACTGTTCCTACCACCAGAGTTCTGTGTCCCCATTCACCCCATTGGAAACTGCAGTAGCTGACCCACAGATAGGGGTTGGCTGTTGTTTCTATAAGTATCTGCATGCATACATACATTTGCCCGTTTTTTTCCTATAGTCCTGCCTTCTCTTCCTAAGTTACAACTGCGCCGATTATTACTTCCAAATGTCCTTTCTTTTGTCCTCTTCTCTCTGTGGGCCCTGATAGAACTGAGGCTCAGAGTCCTCTAGTCTTCTCCCCATAAAATGTCTCCCCCTCTAGGACTATGGGCCAAAATTATTTCTGTGGTACAGAAGGTGGGAGTGCTGGCTTCTGTCATTGCTTCTCTGCTGGACATGGATGTTGGCAGGTGGATCCATCCCCCCAGCCTGTTTTTATCTTTCCCTGTGGAGAGGGCTCTGGGGAGGTGAGGCTCTGGGACACATTGGTGAGGTCATCTGCCCAGGGAAGTCAGCATGGAATCATACCTGGCTACAGTTTCCTGAGCCTTGCTGTCTGAACCAAATGGTAGCAGACCATGAAAATACATCTGTAGCCATGGTGAGAAAGACCTCAGAGGTCCTAGGGGTCCGCCTATCACAATACGATACTGTGCACTGAGGAAAAAAAAAAAAAGTCTTTTGATGACCAGGAATTGAAATGGGAATGAATACTCATTAAAAATGAGAACAGGCACACCAAGTGTTTCTCTTCAAATCTACATGTTAATTTTATGAATTTTCTGTGACTCAGCTGGGAGCTAAAATGAAACTCATTCAAAATAAATTCTGACCTCTCTACTCAATATAATGAAAGTAAAAAGTGGCACGACAAAAAAAAAAAATCTTGTTTTTCTTTTTTTTTTCCCCCAACATTAAACCAAAATTTGGTTTGCTTGAAGCCTCTAATGCAAAACACACATCCTCAGATTCCCCATGATAGGATACTTATTAATTCCCCCGTTGTGTTGAGAGTCTGCCATGAGTATGCCTTGTTTGAAACAGTGCCGGGTAATGCAAAGCTAAGTCCCTCTGACTGGTGAGCAGGTAAACCCTTTCTTGGGTGTCCAACCCTGCGTGTGTTCTCTCCACCCCACTCTGCACCAGTAGTGTCAGTTCATGTCTTCCTTGCCAACAGGCTTGATTGACTGCACTGTAGCACAGTGGGAAGCATCTCTTTAAGTGCTTTGATCTGCGGCTTAAAGGATACAACAGTATTGTATTCTTAGAATCCCCCTTAGAACCCACAATTACTGCTGTGTAATAAAAACACTTGGAATAGCTAAGCTATAACTTGGGTAAAATCTGAGCTAGAAACTATTTCTGAATACTGAGTGGAACCTCAACCACTTGGAGAAATCATAGGACCTGGGGTTTTAGTTTCCACTTCCTGTCATGAGCAAATTAAATATAAACAAAGCAACTTAGAAAAAAAGACACTTTTGAGACAGTTGGGAATGTATGAAACATAGATTGAATACTAGAGTATACTGTGGAGTTACTGTTTATTTTGTTATATGTGATGACATTTTATTTTATTTTTAAAGTCATTCAAAGGGTTTATGATAAAAATAAACTTAATAGTGAAATGAAATAAAGTATGAGATTTTCCTTAAATACCTCCAGAAAAAGAAAAAACACCAAACAAAATGGCGGGGGTGCTTGATGAGCTAAATTGGCAAAACACTGGGGATCATTGAAACTGGTATTCAGTTTAGGCTGATTTGTTACACTATTTTCTCTGCTCCTGTTTCACTTTGAAAATGCTAGATACCAAACTGACATGTATGATAACAAAGCAAGTTATTTGTTGGGGTGAATAAAAACTATTTAAAAATGCTTAAGGGGCCTGGGGGATAGCACAGTGTATATTAGAGCACATCATTTGCATGCCCAAGGCCTCCAAATTCCCAGGTTTAATCCCTAGCATCCCCCTGTGTCAGAGCTGAGCAGTGCACTGGTGAATCTCCCCCCCCCTTTATAAAAAGCATTAGAAAATGCACTCATTTTCTTGTGTGTTCTCATTATTCATTTAAAATGCAACATAAGGAAACACATCTGTTGCTTTTTTTTTTTAATTCAATTGCCTTATTAAGAAAACCCACTGTAGGAAGTCGGGTGGTAGCCAGCGGGTTAAACATATGTGGCAGGAAGCGCAAGGACCGGCAGGACCCGGTTCGTAAGCGTAAGGATCCCGGTTCGACCCCCCCCCCCCCCCCCCCCCCCCGGCTCCCCACCTGCAGGGGAGTCGCTTCACAAGCGGTGAGGTGAAGCAGGTTTGCAGGTGTCTGTCTTTCTCTCAACCTCTCTGTCTTCCCCTCCTCTCTCCATTTCTCTCTGTCCTATCCAACAATGACGACATCAGCAACAGCAATAGTAACTACAACAACAATAAAAATGCCTTGTTGTCAAGGGCAACAAAAGGGAAAATAAATAAATATTTTTTTAAATCAAATTAAAAAAAACCCACTTTAGAGTATCAAAATGTAAAGGGATCACAGTGAGATACTACTATGAATATATTATAATATCTTAGAAATAAAATAAAACAGAATCCCACAATAGCATGTCTGTGTAAACGTATGGAATAACTAGAATTCTATATTGTTGCCTGTGTTTCCTGAATTAAATTAAATTATTAATTCTATGATTAAATGAATTTATTCTGATTAAATGAATGGATGATTCTTTTGGATGAGAAAAAGCTCTATTTAGTTTGAAGAGAGCATCAAGCATCCTTTTCTCAGCTATTCAGTCCTTTCATCAAAAGATTTTTACCTTAATGTCCCTCCCATCTGGAATGAGAAGCCTCCATTAGGATTGAAAACTTGTCCTAAAAGTTCTTGGCCAGTTGTATTCAGCTCTGTGAATTTCTTCCAGTCAAATATTCCATCACTCTTTTGTTCATTAAAAGAAATGAATTCCAGCGGCTCAGCTTTGTAAACAACTTTGCAGTAAAAATAAAAAAGTGCTCACATTCAGTGAATGAAAACCATTTTAGACAGGAAATGGGCTTCAGGGCCCAAGTTCAGTTACTGTGTTCCAACCAGGAACATGATTAGGAAAATATTGAAAGGGGGTTTAGGAAAGTTTCTCTTCAAAGTAATTAACTGAAGACTTTCCCTTCAAAACTGAAAAAAAAAAAAACCCACTGGATCTCAAAACTTCCTTTTGTGTTTAAGGAAGAAGTCTCTAGCAGACGTTTAGGTGAAAATGGGAAGAACCAGTCATGTGTTGTGTTTTACTTACTGGAATGAGAAGTGGTTTCTGATCACTAATACTGTTTTTGGCAGATGTAGTAATAAACTTGGAATAAGAAGCCCTCAGTTCCAATCCCAATCCCAATTTCTTTGCTTTCCTGCTATGTGACCGTGGCTCTTTATAAAATGAAGCTAGTGTTGCCTAACTAGAAAAATCATTGTCAAGATTTAATTGCTGACAAACAAGAAGAAACGTCATACAGACAGGGCCGATAGCCCCCAGTGTAATCAATCAACCTGAAGTATTTATTGAGTTGCGGTGTTATGTGCAAGCAAACCATAGAGCCGGTGTCAATGACACACTGAAGGGCAGGTGTCCCCACCCTTGCAAAGCTTGCAGTCGCATGAGGGAAGTGGAAACACGGCTTTTCCTTGGTCCTCCTTCTTCTGTGAGTGTAGTGAAGTTTTCAGGTCATTTTCAAGGCACACCACGAGGAAACAGGAGTCGTTTTTAAATATTGTCATAGTCAGGCAGTCGAAGAGCCCGAACTACTAAGGCTCAGCATGCTCTGTGGAAAGATAAGGGAGAAACTGGAGCAAATCAAGAGGTTCTATCCAAAAAAAAACAAAAAAAAAAAATAAAATAAAATAAAAAAAAAAAAAAAGAGGTTCTATCCACCGAGAGTCCCGGTCAGTTAAGTCTTATCCCCAAATGGAGGACCAGCACCCAGGGAGGAAATGGTGCCACCGTTCTGCCTTATCTTAAAGGTTTCCCTCACACCTGCTGGACATGTTCCTTTCACCAGCCCTCTCCTGTTTCGTGTGAATGTTAGCTTGCCACTTCGTGCATTTAAGTGCAAGTTCTGAAATCATCAAGAAGTAGGCCAACATCTCCCACACTCACACTACTCTTTGTTCTCTACAAGAAACAAACTTTCCAGAGAAGTCTGGACATTTTCTTTCCTCTCATAGCTAAGGACTCAGGGAACTTTTGAGCTAGATCAAAGTAGTTCTGCTAGTGAGACTCTGTTCTGATCAACCTAAAAACCTTTGAAGCGTGCGGTTAATATTAGGTTGTTTCTTTCTTTTTTTTTTCAAGTAGTTCATTTTTTTTTTTAAGACAGAGCATTGCACTGCTCAGCTCTAGCTGAGTAGTACTGAGGACTGAGCCAGGGAGGGACCTTTGGTGCCTCAGGCATGAAAGACATTTGCATAACTATGATGTTGTCTCCCCTGCCCACCATTACGTTGTTTTTTGAAGCTCCTTTGTCCCCATTCTCTCTCATGTCTAGTTACTTACTCCATCCCGAAGAATTCTGTGATGTCACAAAACTTCTCAGTGTACATTATAAGTGATGGTACTCAGCTCTCCAACTTGGGAAATGATTTTGGATGTGGTATTGCCTTGAAACTTGTGGACCACTTTGATAAGTTTACGTATCAAGAGAACACACTCTTGAAACAATATTCTCAGATATTAAGTTGATATTTCAGAGTTGATATTTCATGACCCACACGAAGACTTCTGATATTTATACCAAGGAAAGACCTGGAAATTGGCAAAAAGTCACTGCTTTTCTCAGCATGTGCCTTGCAGATTTGCACAGACACTGCAATTCTAAATACTCCGATGATCCACATCATTACTTACTTGAGACAATTAAATATTTCTGTATCCCAAGACCAATATGATGGTAAAGCCATTCCATTTCTGGTGAAAATTGTACGGTTTTAAATGAAAACCTCATAGCCAAGCCCTAAAATTGCTTAGTAGAGAATATTTTTCAGTAAAGCCATGACTTTCAACCGCATCTGCTGAAGCAGGAGGTTTGTGAAGCTGTGGTCACCCTCCAGCTGCCCTACGGCCTAACCTAACGTGCCCTGGGGCATGCACTCGTAGATCCATCAGAGCACGCACGCCCTACAGACTGAAACGGTTCTGTGCTCTGTTCACAGGCTGAAGATGTGAAACTCTTTTCCCCTTCTTTCCTTCTTTCTTCTTTTCTTCCTTCCTCCCTTCCTCCTCCCTTCGTTTCTCTCTCTTTCTTCCTCCCTCTCTCTTTCTCTCTCTTCTTAGAGATAGGGGCACATGCAGGGAGGGAAGGGGGGGCTCAAACCTGGGTTGTGCACATGGCAAAGCAACACACTATCCAAATGGGCTATTTTGCTGGTCCTGACACTTGTGTTTGTTTTTTTAGTAAGGTGAAAGCTAATTATTTTCTTACATGAAAAGCAATTTGCTTAGTAGGTCAATCCAGCGCTACACAGTGGTAGGTTAAAAGTTGGATCCACACTGGTGAAGCAGTTACAAAAGCCAAAATTCAAACTTTCTGCACCCCGGAAAGAATTTGGGCCATATTCCCAGAGGGGAGAAATGTTAGGGGAAGATGACTAGAGGGCTCTGAACCCCAACTCCATCAGGACCCAGAGAGAGAAGAGATAAAAAGGAAGGACATGGGAGTCGGGCGGTAGCGCAGCGGGTTAAGCGCACGTGGCGCAAAGGGCAGGGACTGGTGTAAGGATCCTAGTTTGAGCCTCCGGGGCCCCACCTGCAGGGGAGTCACTTCCCAGGCGGTGAAGCAGGTCTGCAGGTGTCTGTCTTTCTCTTCCCCTCTCTGTCTTCCCCATCTCTCTCCATTTCTCTCTGTCCTATCCAACAGTGAACGACATCAACAACAACAATAATAACCACAACAAGGCTACAACAACAAGGGCAACAAAGGGGGGGGGGAATGGCCTCCAGGAGTAGTGGATTCATGGTGCAGGCACTGAGCCCCGGAAATAACCCTGGAGGCAAAAAAAGGACATTCACAAGTCGTGATAGGTGTAGTGATAGAAAGGAAGAGAAGCAGGACCATAGAAAACACCGGGAAAAATGTATGCATATAGAAATAATAGTCAACCCATATCTGTGACCTCGGGGAAATTACTGCGGGGTGTGTGTGTGTGTGTGTGTGTGTGTGTGTGTGTGTGTGTGTGTTTGCCTCCAGGGTTATTCCTGGGGCTCAGTACCTGCACAATGAATCCACTGCTTTTGGAGGCCATTTTTCACTTTTATTGACTAGGACAGAGAGAAAATGATAGGGGAAGGACAGATAGAGAGAGACAGAGAGACACCTGCAGACCTGCTTCTCCGCTTTGGAAGTGACGCCCTGCAGGGGGTTCAAACCCTATCTTTGTGCTGGTCCTTACACTTCTTACTATGTGCGCTTAACCGGGTGCGCCACCACCCGACTCCCATTACTGCAGTTTCCAGCGGAGAGAATCGGGACACAGAACTCTGGTGGTAGGAGCAGTGTGGAATTATACCCCTATTTTCCTTACAATTTTGTAAGTCAGTATCAAACTACTAATAAAAAACAAAGATGGGGGTTAAGCGCACATGGCGCAAAGCGCAAGGACAGGCATAAGGATCCTGGTTTGGGTCCCCGGCTCCTCACTTGCAGGGGAGTCGCTTCACAAGCGGTGAAACGGGTCTGCAGGTGTCTTATCTTTCTCTCCCCGTCTCTGTCTTCCCCTCCACTCTTCATTTCTCTCTGTTCTATCCAACAATGACAGCATGATAGTAACAATAACAACAACAATAAACAACCAGGGCAGCAAAAAAAAGGGCACAAAATAGCCTCCAGGAGCAGTGGATTCCTAGTGCAGGCACTGAGCCCCAGTGATAAACCTGGAGGCAAATAAATAAATAAAATGGATCCATGCGTATCTTATACTAGTCCATAGAGTCAAATGAAATTTAAATTGTGGCAGAGGGTAGATAGCATAGTGGTTATGCAAACAGACTCTCATGCCTGAGGCTCCAAAGTCCCAGGTTTAATCCCCTGTACCAGCATAAGCCAGAGCTAAACAGTGCTCTGGTTAAAAAGAAAACAAAAACAAAAAAGAAATTTAAATTGTGAAAATACCTTTTTGACATTTTAGTGAAATTGACTTTTCTGTTTCAAGTCAAATCTGTAAAGTATAATGCAGGTTTAAAATCCAATTTTCAGGGTGAGCAGAGGAAATAGCATAGTAGTTATGCAAAAAGACTTTCATGTATGAAGCACCGAAGGTTCTAAGTTCAATCCCCAACCCCACCATAAGCCAGTGCTCTAGTTTAAAAAAAAAAAAAATCCAGTGGTCTGGGAGGTGACGCAGTGGATAAGGCTTTGGACTCTCAAGCATGAGGTCCCAAGTTCTATCCCCAGCAGCACTTGTACCAGAATGATGTCTGGTTCTTTCTCTCTCTCCTGTCATTTCTCACAAATAAATAAAATCTTTACAAGAAAAACCCAGGGAACTGGTAAGGTATTCTGGAAGCTGAGAATGTTGACAGGTATTTTTCTCCTTTATTCTGTTTGCCTTACGAGTGGCCATGCCTTTTGTCTGTCTTGTGTTGTGCTTTCATCTTTGTACCTTCTGTGACCATTAAAGTTGTAAAATCTCATAATATTAAATTAGTAGAATTCCAAAGTGGTTTGTGCTACTTGAGAATAAATGTGCAGAATTATCTGCACAGGAATTCCGGTTATATGAAAGAGATTTATAGATTCAAGAAAATTCTGGGGACTAGGCTGTGGTGCACCTGGCTAAGCGCACACATTATAGTGCACAAGGACCCAGGTTCAAGCCCCTGCAGGGGGGAAGCTTCCCTAGTGGTGAAGTAGGGCTGCAGGTGTCTCTCTGTCTCTTTCCCTCTCTCTACCTCCCCCTTCCCTGTTAATGTCTCTCTGTCTCTATCCAATAATAAATAAATAAATATTTAAAAAAGAAAAACTCCAGAGTGTACAAGGAAGATAAAGTTATGCCTCACTTGTAAAAGGGTTAGTTTAATTTGATGTTTTCTAACTTTTCTAGATTGAAGTGATTTGAAGTTCTCCTTTGGTTTCCACTCCTCTGTCTAGCCACCATCCTATTCTTAAAGTTTATATTTCAAAAGTATAGTGTTGAGAGAGAAAATTAAACAGAGAGGAGTCTAAGAATGAAGAGAATGTTAGTGTTGTCTTTATTTCAACTTGCTGAAATAATTTAAGGCAAATTGCTTCAAATTACTCATGTCATAAAACTGTAAGAGGCTATCTAAAAATACTAGAGACTTACATTATTATTATTTTTTTTTTTACCAGAGCACTATTCAGCTCTGGCTTATGGTGGTATGGGGGATTGAACCTAGTACCTCAGAGCCTCAGGCAGGAGATCTATTTGCATAACCATTATGCTATCTACCCCCTCCCTTATACTGATCCAAAGTTATCTCAAGAAACATCAAGGTAAAGGACTTCTAATTTTTTTTTATTTTTATTATTATTTTTCAAGCAGAGCACTGCTCAGCTCTGGCTTATGGTGGTGCGGGGATTGAACCTGGGACTTTGGAGCCTCAGGCATGAGAGTCTCTTTGCATAACCATTACACTATCTACCCTCCACCCAGGACTTCTAAATTTTTACTTCCAAATAAACATATATAATATTCTACTTTGGACAAATGTATCACAGATGTAGGTGACCTGTTTATTTTATTTTATTTTTTTAATTTTTTAATTTTTTTTTGACCTGTTTAAATTCCAAGGTCATGCTTACCCTCCCATCTAGATAAGATTTCATAACTACAGTATCTCCAAAACCCCTCACTGACAGTCATAACCAGAAATTTCTTCTGATTACTACTGTCCTAAAGTTTGGGAAACACTGATTAAGAGATAAAGTTGGAGTGTAGGCTAAAATAGCCATGGAAAGGTGAGTACAAATGTCGATTTTGATGTATTTTATTGTACACTGATGGCATCTTCATTATAGCACAGAATGGTTTCAGAATAAGCTCTGTCTTTGACTGAATTATGATTTTTAATTGAAGCAAGTACAATGTATATTTTTATTATGTAGTGATTCTTTTTTTTTATTAGTGATTTAATGTTTGACAAGATAGTGGGATAAGAGGGGTACAATTCCATACGATTCAGTTCCTACCACCAGAGTTTCAGAATTCCCCCCCCCCCTATTAAACTATTAGAGTTTCCCTATTCTTTATCCCTCTGGGAATAAGGATCAAAGATCTTTACGGGGAGAAGAAGTCGGAATTATGACATTTTTATATATGTTAGAGCACTCTCAGCTCTGGTTTATGGTGGTGCTAGGGATTGAACCTGGGACCTTTGGTACGTCAGACATGGAATGAATTTTGCGTCACCATTATGCCAACACCCTGCTCTACGTTAATCATTTGGGGAGTTTGACTTTTCTCTGTCTTCTTTTTTTTATGAAATTGGGGCCTTGTATATATGTGATTGACCATTTCAAGCCCCTTTTTCATTCAGATAGAGAGAGACAGGGGCCAGGCCATTGTGCACACGGTTAAGCACTGACATTGCGGTGTACAACGACCCAGGTTCAAGCAAGCTTCATGTGTCTCTCTATCTCTGTCTCTCTCTCTCTACCTCTTCCCCCCTCTCAATTTCTCTCTGTCTCTATCTAATAAGAAAGATAGAAGAAAAGAAAGAAAGAAAGAAAGAAAGAAAGAAAGAAAGAAAGAAAGAAAGAAAGAAAGAAAGAAGAGACAGACAGACAGACAGAGACACTGGGGGAAAACTATCATAGCACCAGCACTGAACCTTCTCCCACAGTGTTGCTCTTGTGGTGCTGAGGTTCAAACCTTGGTTACATACGGGGTATTGCAGGCTATCTGTCTGGCCCTTAAGTCTGAATTTTCTGTTTATAGGGACAGAAGGAACCTATTAAGAAGTGGTAGAAGAGGGTCCAGGAGGTAGCACATCTGGTTGAGCGCACATACAGTGCACATAGTGTGCAAGGACCCAGGTTCGAGCCCCTGGTCCCCACCTGCCGTGGGAAAGCTTCGCAAGTGGTGAATCAGGGCTGCAGGTGTCTCTCTCTGTCTCTCTCCCTCTCTATCTCCCCATTCCCTCTCAATTTCTGGCTGTCTCTATCCAATAAATAAATAAAGATAATTTTTAAAAATTTAAAAAAGAAGCAGGAGAGAGAGGAGACACCAGCAAAATAGTGAGGATAAACTCTGGGGACCTGGACACTTAACATGTTATACCTACCACCGGCTTATGTGCAGACCTTCTGACTAGAAGAGTGTTGGTGTTCCCTTGAGGCCACGCCCCCTCCCTTCCCAAGGTAGACTCAGTAGATTCCACGTAGCCCACCTCAGCTAGGATGGCCCAGAGTACCTGTCACAGAACGGTACTCCTGTCTCCAGGTCAGAGTTCTGTGAAAGAGGTATTTCAATAATAATAATAATAATAATAATAATAATAATAATAATAATAATAATAATAATGTTTGAGTGGAAAAGTGCCTTGAGGATGCCTGCATTTCATACTCCACTCCTGGAGAGCCATAGCTTGTGTCCACATATTTAAGACTCTGAAAACGCTTGCCTGCATGGTGATCATGGCTTAATTAAGTGAGTTTGGGATAAACTTTAATGTGGAATTCTTTTCTCAATAGATATCTCTGTTCACACCTGGAGATCTGCTTCTTGAAGAAATCTCAAGGGACATTGTTCTGAGGTACTGAGAATATTTCACTGACATCTAGGAGGATTATTTATGGGGTTTAATACCAGTGATAAGGGGCATATATTTCCTCTGTTCTAAGAAGATGAAATTAAACAAAAATTAGGTACACTGAAAAATACATTGCTGTAATAACCAAGGAAAATAACCACGCAGAAAACAGCAAAGTTCTCTCAGTTGTGGAATTTAGAGAACCAAATACACTGTGGAATTTCTATTTTTTTCTTTCTTTCTTTCTTTTTTTTTTTTACCAGTACTGCTCAACTCTGGTTTTTGGTGGTGCGAGGGTCTGAACATGGGACTTTGGAATCTCAGGGATGAGTCTCTTTGCATAACCATTGTGCTGTCTACCTTCCCCCTCCCGGAATTTCAATTTCTAAATCAAGTAATAGGTATGTAGTGAATATTTCTGTTATACTCTGCTTTATTGGTTACAAAGGGGTCTGGGTCACAGATCTTGTGAGCTGTTTGTGATATTGAGTGAATATTGATTGAGTCCCCAAGTTGTGCTGTGGCCCATTCTTGTGTTTTTTTGTTTGTTTGTTGTTGTTGTTATTGTTGTTGTTTTTCATATATTATCTCTCCTAGTACCCAGGAGAGCCAGACAAGGGAAGTACAGACATTTTGCTGTGTTTTCTTTGATCTCATTTTGGAACTTTTCTAAGTCACACTGGTAGTTTCTAGTGAAGCATCCTCATTTTTTAAAATAATTTTATTAGTGATTTAATATTGATTTACAAAATTACATGTCAACAGGGGTATGATTCCACTCCGTTCCCACCACCAGGGTTCTGGATCTTCAGTCGCCCCTCTGCAGGCCTCCACATGGGCCAGCCATCATCTCTACGGCTATCTGTCTACACTTAAACAGAATTGCCCATAATTTTGCTTCCTGATCCAATCCTCTGTTCCCCTCCGAGCCACTCATGACAACATTGCTACCTCCATATGTCCCTCTCCTTTTCCTTCTCTCTCTCTGGGTGCTGATGGAGCTGGAGTTCAGGGCCCTCTTATCTTCATCCTATCACTTCTCCCCTGCTGGGAGCATGGATCAAGGTTGTTTTTGGGGTGTAGAAGGTAGGAGTTCTGGCTTCTGTGATTGCTTCTCCTCTGGGCATGGGCATTGGCAGGTCAATCCATACCCCCAGCCTGTTTCTATCCTTCCCCAGAGGGCCAGAGCTCTGGAGAGGCGAGGTTCCAGCACACAGTGGTGAGGTCGTCTGCCCAGAAAAATCAGGATGGAATCATGGTAGCATCTGCAACTTGGGGTCTGGAAGGTGGCAGCATATAAATTGAGATAAAATGGTTAATGAACAGAAATCAAAAAGTAGGGATAGAGCAGATGATATTGGGGACCTCAGGGTAGAAGAAAGCTAGAAAGTCCATCTTGGGCATGTTCCTGGGGGCACACATTACAGGCTGCCCTCATTTCAGGACCATTCTCAAGTAGCAGGACACGATATCCCAGCCTCCCTTCAGAGACCAGGGCTATCCCTAACGCGCTGCTTTATGGTGAGGGCAAGGTCCTGGGAGGGCCCACAAGAGGGCTTATGATGACGTTCCTGACGTAAGTGACCAGGGGTGGTGGAGAGAGGCATCCACTAGGTCTAGGCCCATTACATTTGTGTGGGAATCCAATGATTCCCTAACTAGGCCCCAGATGATGAGGTGGTGTGCTGTTGCCCCAAAAGACCATTATTAAGTGGGCCAATCTCTTGCCCTTATCCAACTTTTGTAGTCCTCTCTTTATCTGATGGCCTTAGACTGTCACCCAATTGTTTAAGCATTTAATGTCATTTGCCGAACCCAACCAGAATTCGGTTTTGGGGGTCTGTCTTCTTTGGGCCTTTCTGCTAGGCTGCCCAGCTAATCTGATCTAAGTGCAATCGATTAGAGAATTTATAATGCACTCTTAAGGCGTTTCAACTGTTGGTGAGCACTTTGTAAAGCGCTGTCATTTACCTGAAGGCTTTACTTTAGAAGCTTGGGCATTATGCTGCTGAGCCTTATAACGCTAAGTCTGGGTCCTTGCTAACTAAGCAGGAAGATTACTGGGCACAGTACAACATCCTCCTCTTCAAAAGATCTCAGCTTTGCATATATGTGTACATTTATCATTCACGTGGCAGACGTTCCTTGGTTTGATCAATGCGCATCACTGTGCACTCGTTATATTTGATGTAGTCCCTTTAACATTTCTCTCTTCACAAAAAACCCATTTCCTTGCTTGTGTAGGAACTTGGTATTGAAAGGCAGAGTTTGGCTGAGTTCGTTTTTACCACCTGACTTCAAGGGCAGGCCGCAAGTGAACTCTCAGTCTCGTTTGGCCTCAGCACAGAGGCAGATTTCATAGACTGCCATTATTTACCTTCAGCTACATGGCTCTGAAGGCCACCCTTGTGTTTGTTGGCACCTTCAGGCCCGTTGGTCATACTGACATCGTGTCAGCATGCAGTGGCTCTGCTGGGGGTACCAGGAGTTCTTGTCTAAGTGTCAGGTATTACTACAGACAAACCCTGCTTGTTCCTTTTCTCTTGGTTGAATTTGTTCTTCTACCCATTTGGACTTCTGTCTCTTTGGATGTTTGTTTATTCTTCCATTGTTTCAGAATGTAAGCTTTCTTATTCTATGAGATCCTTTCAAAATACCAAACCAACCATGAAGATGACAAAACACTCTTACTGAATAATCTTTTCTTGTGTTGCCATACCCCCTGCAGCTTCTTGGTGGGTGCCAAGCTGTTCGCCATCTCGCGTCTGTTGCATGCACACACGGTGGTCACTCATGTGTGGGGCCACGGGTGTCCTGGGATAAGCCTCTTCCCTTCCAAATGCCTTCTAGGATAGTCTTCCATTTCCTGTCCTGCTGACCTTACCCTTGAAGGGGATTTGAAGTCAGGATTGTCTTTGATGTTTCCTTCTGACCATGCCAACCCCCCAGGGGACAAAAGGCACACTCAAGTCCGTGCATCTGCCAAGATGGTGTGTTTCTTTGCTCTCTTTGATGTCCATCTAGCACGGTGCCTGTATGCCTCACCCAGTGTCTGGCATGGAAACATATGTGGAAAATATTTCTGGAACGCCCCCTCACACCTCCCAAGTTTATAGTTCCATCTGCCCATCCCATCTCCTTTCCTTGTTCCTCTGCCATACAGTCATATGCCAACTCTAAAACACTTCAAAGAATTTGAGCGAAACAAAGTAGAACAAATATGTAAAAACCAGAGGTAAGAATGTGACTCCTTTTACATAAGAGATCATAGGTTAGAAGAAATGTGTCACTTGACTTGTGTATTGAGAGCTGATTTTGTGACAATATCTTCGTCCCATAATCCCAGTTTAAATATTTTCTGTTCCCATGCTTTCTGAAGTGTGAGAAGGACATTTATAGAGAGGCTGATCAAAAATAAGGTATTAGTAAAAGACTCTGGGGTTGGGGTGGGGAGTATGCAGGTCCTGGAACATGATGGCAGAGGAGGACCTAGAGGGGGTTGAATTGCTATGCTGAAAACTAACAAATGTTACACATGTACAAACTACTGTATTTTACTGTTAACTGTAAATCATTAATCCCCCCAGTAAAGGAAAAAATGATAAAAATAATAAAAATAAAATCTCTTTGGGAGTGAGGGCACAGGACTTGCATGCCTGGGTTTCCAAAAGTCCCAGGTTCAATTCCTAGTACCACCATATGCAAGAGCTATACAGTACTCTGATCTTTCTCTCTCATAAAAAATGATTTAGTATGCCCCAGAGTAAAAGATTTTGGGGGTGGGGGTTCAGGTCCTGCAACACAGGCAGAGGAGGGCCTAGTGGGGGTTGGAGTGTTATGTGGAAAACTGGAAAATGTTATGCATATACAAACTATTGTATTTTACTGTCAACTGTCAACCATCAATCCCCCAATAAAGAAATTAAAAAAATGACTTAATAGGGTGGAGGAATAGCATAATAAGTGTGCAAAATAACCATGATTCTCATGCCTGAGGCTGTGAAGTCCCAGGTTCTGTCCCTTGCACCTGCATAAGTCAAAGCTGAACATTGCTCAGGAAAAAAAAAACTGAAAAAATGCTTTGGTAGGGCAGGGGAACAAGCATAAAGGTTATGCAAAAGATTTCCATACCTGAAAGGTGGGAGAGATAGTACAATGGTTGTGCAAACAAACTCTCATGCCTGAGGCTCCCAGGTCCCAGGTTCAATCCCTTGCAACACCATAGACCAGAGTTGAGCAGTGTTCTGGTCTCTCTCTGTATCTCCTTCATTAAAATATAAGTTAAAATTTAAAAACATAATAGTAAGTTATTAACAAATCAGATAATGCCTCTCATCTCCCATTGGCACATTCATGGAAGTCTTATGGCAGCTTTTGCTGTGTTCATTTTATCTGACATTTACCAATTAGCTTTCACTGGACTTTTTTTCATAAAGAAGCTTTTGAAATAAAACACAAGGGGTGTAACTTGAAGGATTCAAGTCAGGTACTGATGTCATTCAGTTATATGTGCATATGCTCCAGTTCCTAGAGTTGGCGTTCATTTGTTAGCTTTGCTTTGGTTTTGTTTGTTTTGTTTTGAACAGAGCACTGTTCAGCTCTGGTTTATGGTGAACCTGGGACTTTGAAGCCTCAGGCATGAGAATCTTCTTTGCAACCATTGTGCTACCTCCCCCACCCAATTCCCTGATTTGTTGACCTCGGGAGTGCCCCAGTGCGACTATCATCACACAGAGGAGGATGTGGAGACATGAAGGTGTTAAGGTGATTTGGGTTCATGGTCCTTCATTGAATCGTGTTTTCTCTCAGGGTTTTCTTTAAATATTCTCATTTGCCTACTGACTGATCAATCTTGTGCGGCTCCTTTGAGGAACCTCTGATGTCCTCTTCATTTCAACCTGAATCACTCTGCCTAGTACATGTTGTTCTTTGCTATCTGGTATTTCCCTCCCCAAACAGAAACTTTGCATAGGGCACCCAGATGGCATTCAAAGGCTGTAAAACATTTATATCACAAGAAATGAAGGACTTGCTTGGTTTTCACTCCATGCTAGCACTAATACTATTTTAGAAATATTTGTATAGGAGAAAGGTTTATGAAAATAGGGCCCACTCGGGAAAACTAGCTCACCATTCTGTCTGTGTGCGAAATTAGTAATCACAAACAGAGACCAGAAGGAAAAAGAAAAAGAGAGTGAGGCAAACAGTAGGGCCGTGATTCACTGTAGCCATAAATGTGCATCTACTCAACCTGCCTGGAGTTGATTACAGAACATTAGATGAAATTAGAGTCTCTGGAACCCCAAGTAGGATGTTTCAGAAGATGGTCGGAAGACAAATTCAAAGACCAACCAAACTGCCATTATAGGTCCTTGAGACCACTGGAAGTCAACTGTTGCAGCATCCTGAGTGCTTCAGTCTAAGTGTCAAATGGAAGCGTAACTGCTGAAGTTCCAAGACACAAATGTTTTAAGCTGAACGCTGTTTCCTGTCGGGAGAGTTCAGATGATACTTTCATCAGATGCTATGGTGCAACCGACAGCCCTCCAATACCCACACACACTTGCTGATTCTTTTGCTGTTTCCCTTCTTCTGTCTTCTAATACTCCACTGCTGCTCCAGGGACAATCTGGTTGTTGGGTAAACAGTCTGTGGTTGATAGCAGAAAGGACTATTACCCTTTCGGCCCAGGTAGTCTTCTGTCGCCATGACAACAAGAGTCGGCAGTCCTGGGTGATGATAATGACTCAGAGGATGCACTCTGAAAGTCAGCCTTCTACTCTTCCATCGGACTGTTCCCAGTTTTGCACGCTTTGTAAGCGTGGGCCACGGGATTCTGTCAGTTTGCACAGCAGCAAAGAAAAAAGCAGTGGATCAAATGCTGTGCCCATGGGTGAGAGAACCTGGAGTGTCACTTTTAACAGCACAGTGCATTTGGATGAATTCCTCAGCTCACTCTTCTGGAAGCCTGTCCTGATCCGGCTGTCCCCCGTGGCTAGAAAGGCACCTCTTTAGCCATGGTTTGGAAAAGTGGAGCTTTCTTTCTGTTGCTTGTGTAAGTCTAAAACTGAAAATAGAAAGGGAGGAAGAAATTTGAGACTGCAGGTAAAGTAAACCCTCAGCTTCAGGAAGCCTTTGTTACAGACAGGAAGGGACATGTGCTCATTATTTTAATGTCGCTAAGGAATGGAAGTTCAACTGAAGTTTAAGTGTAATTCAACCTCAATTCCTATGACAACTCCTAACAGATTAATTAAATTTGCTCAGGTGCTTAAATGCACTAGTGGGCATATATTTTGTAGCTTTGCTCACACTCCAGAAAAACAGAAGCTATACAAGGGGCATGCACATTTGAGAAGAGGGGTCACTGACATTCCTGAAGTAGCTAGCATGTGCTAGCTAGACCAGGGCTTCTCAACAAATTCCAAGTCATATTTGAGCAAATCGCCTCTCTCCTCTTGGCAACTGACATGCCATCTCGACTGAGAAAGACTCAGAAACTTTGGGACCATGTGAGCCACGAGGACCAAAGTTAGGCTCAAGCTACTTGGACAAATCATCCCTGGCTTACTTTGGGAAAGTTGGTGGGAGGCATTACCACCTACAGACGAGTCAGCCTTTCTGCCCACCTTCAGCCATGCCCACCCGTGGGCCTTGGTCAGGAAGACCAGAGCTGCTCCTAGCACAGGCTGTGGTGTGATCTGGCTGCTACAAAGGAGCCCAGAGAGCCTGCCATCCTGAAGGCCACGTTCTTCAGCGAAAGAGCTGAGGAGAAGATTCAAGGAGTTGGGGGCTGTGTCTTGGAAGCCTGGAATCACACAGAGGAAGGTTTATTAAAAGCAAGAGAAAAAAAAAGATCAGCATATAAAATTCTGCAGCATATACAAGGGATTATTTTATGACCTTGTGGGGTTAATCCCAGGAATGCAGGTTGACTTAAATATGAAAACCGGCCAGTACAGTTCACTATGTCGGCAAACTCAAAGAGGAAGAAACATGTGTGGGGTCAAGACATAGCTCACTAGTTAGAGCGCACATTTCACTGCGCATGAAGAGCCAGGCTTGAACTCCCAGTCACCGCATGGGAACAGCAGCTAAAGAAGAAAGTTCACAAGCAGTGGAACAGTACTGTGGTGATTCCCTCATCCCTCTCCCTGTTTGTCTTTCACACACCATCAGGAAAGAGAGAAAGGGAGAGGGAGAGGGAGAGGGAGAGGGAGAGGGAGAGAGACTCTTTCAAGAGCAATTAAATCATGCAGGAGCAAAGCAGCTGGCAAGAAAAAAGAAAAAAAAGGAAAAGAGAGAAACAAAGGCAGGGAAGGAAGGAGGAAGGGGAAAAAAGAAAAGAAAAGAAAAGAAAAGAAAAGAAAAAGCCTATGTGGGCATTCTGGTCATCTTAATATGTGCCGAATACAAAAACAAAAACAAAAACAACAAAGCAAGCATCTGTTAAAACTCAGCACCATTCCTGACATCAGCCTCTCAGCAAGCGGAACAGCAGGGAGTGTCCCCCAGTTGACAAATGGCATCTATGAAATGCCAACAACTAACTTCATACTTACAGTGAAAGATTTAAAGCTTTCTGAAACCAGAAACTAGTTTGCAATGTCCATTTTCACCACCTCCATGGAACGCTGTACTAGTTAGTCTAACCAGTGAAATTAGTTAAGCAAAAGAAAGAAAAAAGTCAAACTGTCGGCATTTTCAGGTGGCATGATAACAGCTGGGGAAAATCTGACGCATCAGTAAGAAACTCCTGGAGCTGATAAGTAAGGTTAGTGAAGTTGCAAAATATTAGATCAATGTATAGAAACAACTGCTTTTTTATACGACAGCATGGAGTAATAGGAAATTGAAATTCAAATGTCACAGTAGCAATAAATTATGAAATGCCTAGGGATATACTGGTTAAAATATATAAAAGACATGTATGATTAAAACTGCAAATCCTTCTGGGGAAAGACTAAATAATTACCTGCAGAAAAAGTCAGATAAGCCTTGTTCAAGGGCCAGAAGTTTCAGTCTTGTTAAGATGTCACTACCCCTCCCCCCGCCCCCGAATTCATCAGTGGATTCAGTGCAATCCTATTCAGTATCTTCCCAGCACCCTACCCTCTCTCTGATTCTGAAATTCATATGGAAACACAGTCTAAAAATCAATCACTAAAACAACTTTTAAAATGTAGAAGGAGGCGGCTGGCGGTAGTGCAGTGGGTTAAGCGCACATGGCACAAAGTGCAAGGACTGGTGTAAGGGTCCTGGTTCGAGCCCCCGGCTCCCCACCTGCAGGGGGATCACTTCACGGGTGGTGAAGTAGGTCTGCAGGTGTCTGTCTTTCTCTCCCCCTTTCTGTCTTCCCCTCCTCTCTCCATTTCTCTCTGTCCTATCGACAACAACAGCTATAACAACTACAACAAGGGCAACAGAATGGGAAAAAATGGCCTCCAGGAGCAGTGGATTCGTAGTGCAGGCACTGAGCCCCAGCAATAACCCTGGAGGCAAAAATAAAATAAAATAAAATAAATGTAGCAGAAATGCAGACCAACATTACATGACTTTACGAATGATTGTTAAGCTACTGTAATCAAGACAGTATGCTATGGACACACAGACATAAATATATTCACAGAATAGAGAATCCAGTAGTAGATCCACATGTATATGGACAACTGGATTTTGACATAGGTCAAAATTAATTGAGTCAAAAAAATAATAAAACGTAGTCTTCGTAATGGAATAATCAATCAGGTATCTACATATGCGCAAAAAAAAAAAATCACTTGATCGTGGTCCGGGAGGTGGCACAGTGGATAAAGCATTGGGTTCTCAACCATGAGGTCCCCAGTTCGATCCCCGGCAGCACATGTACAGAGTGATGGCTGGTTCTTTCTTCCCTCCTATCTTTCTCATGAATAAATAAATAAATAAATATATTTTTTTAAAAAATCACTTGATCTATACCTCACAGCACCTACATATCATAATTCACCTCTGATCAGAAAGTAAATCCCAACATTGTAAATCTTCTGTAAGAAAACACAAGTGAAACTTTGTCCCGGATTAGGCAAAGACTGCTTAGACATGACAGCACTGTGTGATCTATAAAAACACATCAGTAATATGGGCTTCATTAAATTAAAAATAAATCTGCCATTTGAAAGTCACTGTTCAGATAATCGAGAAGGCAAATAGGGAGTCTAGATCGAGCTAAAATATTTGCAAATCATGTATTTGATGAAGGCTTTGTAACTACTATATAATTCCAAATTTAGTAGGAAGTAAACTAGTCACCCAATGAAATATTTTCGATAGGTAGCCAACTCACTCATTTTAGAAAGTCAAGGTTCTTCTTTTTTTTTTTTTTTTTTTTTTTTTTTTTTTATTTATTTATTTTATTTAAGAAAGGATTAATTAACAAAACCATAGGGTAGGAGGGGTACAACTCCACACAATTCCCACCGCCCAATCTCCATATCCCACCCCCTCCCCCAATAGCTTTCCCATTCTCTATCCCTCTGGGAGCATGGACCCAGGGTCATTAAGGGTTGCAGAAGGTATAAGGTCTGGCTTCTGTAATTGCTTCCTCGCTGAACATGGGCATTGACTGGTCGGTCCATACTCCCAGTCTGCCTCTCTCTTTCCCTAGTAGGATGGGTCTCTGGGGAAGCTGAGCTCCAGGACACCTTGGTGGTGTCTTCAATCCAGGGAAGTCTGGCCGGCATCCTGATGATACCTGGAACCTGGTGACTGAAAAGAGAGTTAACATACAAAGCCAAACAAATTGTTGAGCAATCATGGACCCAAAGCTTGGAAAAGTGGAGAGGAAGTATTAGGGAGGTACTCACTGCAAACTCTAGTATACTTCTGCTTTCTTACTTTGGTGCCATACTCCAAACTCAGTCAATTTCTGCTTTGCGTTTCTACTTCTTTTTTTTTTCTACATGCATAACATTCCCCAGATTCCCATTTAGCAATAAAACCCCCACTATTTCATTCATCATTTTTCATGGACCTATATTCTCCCCACCCACCCACCCACCCCAGAGTCTTTTACTTTGGTGTAATACTCCAATTCCATTTCAGGTTCAACTTGTGTTTTCTTTTCTAATCTTGTTTTTCAACTTCGGCCTGAGAGTGAGATCATCCCATATTCATCCTTCTGTTTCTGACTTATTTCACTCAACATGATTTTTTCAAGGTCCATCCAAGATCAGCTGAAAACGGTGAAGTCACCATTTTTTACAGCTGAGTAGTATTCCATTGTGTGTATTTACCACAACTTGCTCTGAATGACTCTGAAAATGTCCAATAGTTCTAGGTTATCTATCTCTTCATTTAACTCCCTTATGTCTTTACTGATTTTCTTCCTGGATGATCTGTCAAGTTGAGATAGTGGGGTGTTGAAGTCCCCTACTATGATTGTGTTACTGTTAATATATTGCTGTAGCTCTTTCAGTAGAAGTTTGATGTATTTAGATGGCTTCTGATTGGGTGCATAGATATTAATAATTGTTAAGTCCTCTTGATTGACTGATCCTCTGAGCATTAAGTAGTGTCCATTCCTATCTTTTTTAATCTTATGTATTTTAAAGTCTATCATGTCAGATATGAGAATAGCTGTTCCTGCCCTTTTTTGTGGGCCATTGGCTTGAATGATAGTTTTCCATCCTTTCACTTTAAGTCTGTGTTTGTCTTGTTGCGTTAGGTGAGTTTCCTGTAGACAACATATTGTTGGGTTGTGTTTTCTGATCCATCTTCCTACTCTGTGTCTTTTAATAGGTGAATTCAGGCCATTCACATTTATTGATATCAAAGATTGAAGATATTTTAACGCCATTCTTGTAGAGTTTTAGAGTGTTTTGATATATGTTCTATTTGTGGTGGTCTGGTTGTTTATAGGAAACCTTTCAGAACTTCTTTCAAGGCAGGCTTGGTGATGGTTGCTTCCTTCAACTGTTGCTTGTCTGAGAAGGTTTTGATGCTTCCATCTAGTCTGAATGACAGTCTAGCAGGATATAATATTCTTGGCTGAAAGCCTTTCTCATTGAGCACTCGATAGATATCTTGCCATTCTCTTCTGGCCTGTAGTGTTTGTATGGAGAAGTCTGCTGCTAATCTTATGGGTTTTCCTTTGTAGGTGACTCTTTGTTTTTCTCTTGCAGCCTTGAGGATCCTTTCTTTATCCTTATTCCTTTCCAATCTAAGTATGACATGTCTTGGTGTCTTTAGGTCTGGGTTAATTCTGTTTGGGACCCTCTGGGCTTCTTGAATCTTTATGTCTTTGGTGTTGTCTAGACTAGAGAAATTTTCAGCTATTATGGCCTGGAGAACGCTTTCTTCCTCCCCTTCTCTTTCTTCCTCTGGTAAGCCAATAATGCGTATATTGTTTCTTTTGAAGTCATCCCATAGGACTCTGTTGTTGTTTTCAGCATCTCTTAATCTCTTTTTGAGATCTCTTACTTCTTCTTTAGTTGTCTCTAATTCATCCTCAATCTTGCTAATTCTGTCTTCAGCCTCATTGATTCTATTCTCTCTGCCCTCTACTGCTTTCTGGAGTTCATCTATTTTGTTGCCCTGCTCTGATACTGTTTTAGCTTGTTCAGCTAGTTGCCTTCTTAGCTCAGCAATTTCAGCTTTCAGCTCTCTAATAACCATGAGATAATTAGAATTTTCTTCCATATTCTCATTTGTTGTTCCTGCAGTTCTGATTACAATTTTTTCAAATTCTTTACTCACTCCTGTTATTATTTCCTTAGCTAATGTTTGGATGTTGAGAAAGTCAAGGTTCTTCTATTGTGTGGGTTTTCTTCCTTCAGTGACTGTTGAAAGGAGGAAAGAATGTGTAGGATCCGTAAGTTTTGTGGTCCAGGCCTGGTGGGGGGAGGGTGGTGAACATCACACCTGTCTACATTTCACTGGCCTCAGCTCAGTCATGTGGTCACAAAGAAATTCACCAAAGAAAGAGGAAATGGGTTTATTTAGCAGCTACTTAACCCCTTCCACATTCTGTGTCATTGGAATTCACAACTGTTTTTAGATGCTTAGATGCAGTTTATTTTTACTAGTGATTCACAAAATTACAAACAAAACAAAACAAAGCAGGCTCTAATTCCACACCATTCCCTATGTCCCCATTCCCTCCACTGCAAACTGCAGTGGTTCTCCCAAGATCACAGGTATGGGTTGACTATTATTTCTGGAACTGTCTATATATTTCTACATTCAAATATCTTTCCTTTTTTCCTCTTCTCTCTCTCTCTGGGTCCTGATGGAATTAGGTTTCAGAGCCCTCTGGTCATTTTCCCCTAACATTTCTCTGTCTCTTGGAGTATGGACAAAATTCTTTGTAGAAGGTGGGAGGTCTGGCTTCTGTAATTGCTTCTGCACTGGACATTGGTGTTGGCAGGTTGATCCGCACCCCCAGCCTGTGGTGGGGCTCTGGAGAGGTGAGGTTCTGGGGCACATTGGTGAGGTTGTCCAGCCATGGAGTTCAGGATGGAATCATAGTAGTAGATACAGCTTTATGGCAATTAAGAATTTGCTCTGTGGGGGGCGGGGGCAGATGATAGTGTACACATAATGCGAAGTGCAAGGAACAGCGTAAGGATCCCAGTTCGAGCCCCTGGCTCCCCATCTGCAGTGGGAGTCGCTTTACAAGTTGTGAAGCAGGTCTGCAGGTGTCTTATCTTTCTCTCCCCTCTGTCTTCCCCCTCACTCTTGATTTCTCTCTGTCCTATCCAACCAACAACAACAATAATGGAGGGCAGGGGAGGTAGCATAATGGTTATGCAAAGAGATTCTCATGTTTGAGGCTCCAAAGTCCCAGGTTGAATCCTCCACACCACCATAAGCAGGAGCTGAACAGTGCTCTGGTAAAAAAGAAAAAAAAGAGAGAAAAAAAAGAAAAGAAACCAGCAATGGAAAAAAGATGGCCGTCAGGAGCACTGGATTCATAGTGTAGGCACCGAGCCCCAGTCATAACCTTGGAGGCAAAATAAAAGAGAAAAAGAAAAAAAAGAAATTGTTCTGCAGTAAATCCCAAATGTGTAAACTCATTACCACGGCGCTATTGGTTTGACCCAATTTAGCTGTCCTTTCCTCCTTTTTCTTTTTTTGCCTCCAGGGTTATCGCTGGGGCTCGGTGCCAGCACTACAAATCCACTGCTCCTAGTGGCCATTTTTTTCCATTTTATTGGACAGGACAGAGAGAAATTGAGAGGAGGAGACAGAGAGGGAGAAAGACAGATACCTGCAGACCTGTAACATAGCTTGTGAGGTGACTCTCCTCTACAGGTGGGGAACTGGGGGCTTAAACCAGGATCCTTGCACGGGTCCTTGTGTTTTTTACTATGTGCACTTAACCTGGTACACCCCCCTCCCCCGTTTTAAGGCTTCATAGGGATGAAAAAAGATTATTTTGGGATTTGTTTGTTTTCCCTTTTATTGCCCTTGTTGTAGTTATTATGGATGTTATTATCGCTATCATCGTTGTTGGACAGGACAGAGAGAAATGGAGAGAGGAGGGAAAGACAGAGAGGGGGAGAGAAAGATAGACACCTGCAGACCTGTTTCACCACATGTGAAGCGATGCCCGTGAAGGTGGGGAGCTGGGGGCTTGAACCGGGATCCTTATGCCGGTCCTTGCGCTTTGTGCCATGTGTGCTTAACCGCTGAGCTACCGCCCGACTCCCCAAAGATTATTTTTGATTGGGTAGAGTGTTGCAATATTTTTTATCTCATTTTTAGATATAAAAATTGTGATGTAGTGTCTTTAATTGTGCATAGTATGTCTCATAGAGATTGAAAAAAAGTTTGTTTTTTTTTACCCTAATCTGACTGTTCTTTTGGGGAAGAGAAGTAACAGATGACTTGAGCTGTGGCAGGGGACAAAATCTGGGAACAGGAAGTGAGCAAGATGGAGGGGAATTAGCAAGTACTGAGTGTGGATGGGGTCAGAGAAACAAGACATAGTTGGGATTGTCAGTGGTGTGGCAGGAGTCTGTGGAAAAAGCTTTGGTGGGAAATTCTAAGGTGGGGTGTGAGCAAAAGATTGTAAGGATGAGGTCGTGAAAGATTTGATTTGACTCCTCCCCGGCTCTAGGTAACAGGGACTATGTTTTTTCCCACATGGAAAAAAAAAAAAAAAAAGCGCTCCCAGCAGAGCAGACTGCTGAAGTGCATTCCATTTTCGAAGCTAGTGAAAGCAGCTTTGATCGCTGTCACACTGTTGTTAATACTTAAGAGTGGCATCATATAAAACAAGTTTGTGATTGTAGTGGGTTACCAGAGCATAGGATTGATTACACATCACACCCACCACCGAAATTGTGTGTTCCCGCCTTCCACCTCCCATCCCAAAGATAACCACCATAGTTTTCACAAGTCTTAGAAACAGTTTTCTTACTTTCTCCTTTCCTTTCCTTTCCTTTCCTTTCCTTTCCTTTCCTTTCCTTTCCTTTCCTTTCCTTTCCTTTCCTTTCCTTTCCTTTCCTTTCCTTTCCTTTCCTTTCCTTTCCTTTTTTTTTTTTTGCAAGTTCATGTGTATCAGATCTCTAGATTTCACACGAGTGAAGCCATCCAGTAGTTGTCTTTACTGATTTTGCTAAGCGTCACCACCTCCAGTTCTATCCATTTAGTCCCAAAGGACACAGTATCATCTTTTCTGATGGCAGAGTAACACTCTGAGGAATATACATGCAATCACTTCTGTAGGCAGTCACCATCTAGTGTGCTACAGAGTGAACACCATCACTGGCCTCCAGCCTTCAGTAAAACACTCCAACACAGGGCTCTGCGGTGGCATCTAGTCTCAGGCATAAGAGGAACTCTGTGCCCCTCCAGGTACTCCAAGAAGCAGGAAAAAAGGTGAAGGCAGTCACAGTAAAGGAGCACAGGGAGGGAGGGAGGGAGTAGGAGTAGGTAGGGCTAGCCCCCCCCCCCTTAGCTCTGGTAGCTCTAGGGGAAAGTGGGGAGCAAGATGGAGCTAGAGTCCCCCAGGCTTCTGTACAGCCCAGAGACGATAGGGTCCTGACAGTGGGAGCCCAGAGAAGAGCTGGCTCAGTAGATTCGCATCAGCTGGTCTCCTGGATGGTGCCCATTTCCTGTTCAGTCTTTCACTGGGACCTTGCCTATCTGCCCTGGAGTGACCTTGGCATACACGCCACTGCAGATATGTGGGTACAGCTGCTGCCAGTGGTGTGCTAACCACACTCCTGGCAACAGATCTTCGTGTAGGGAGATCTGGGTGGTGCAGTCCCTTGGCCACCAAAAAGGATAAGCTCAGGAAGGGGAGATGGTGCAAATGTGACTTGTTTATTTTTTTTGTTGTTGTATTTTTTATTAGCGAATTCATACTGATTTGCAAGATTGTAAGATCACAGGTGGATCCATACCCCCAGTCTGTTTCTGCCTTTCCTTAGTGGGGTCTGGCTCTGGAGAGGTGAGGATCAGCAGCTCATGGGTGAGGTTGTCTGCCGAGGGAAGTCAGGATGGCGTCATGGTAGCATCTGCAACTTGGTGGCTGAAAGGCAGGAAGATGGAAAATAGGACAAAACGTTTACTAAACAGGAACCTTAAAGTAGGAACAGAGCAGATGAAAGTAGGGACCTTAGGGTGAAGGAAGCTAAGAAGTCTATTTTAGGATCGAGCACCACTCCTTTATTAGCGGCAAGAGTCCCAGTCTGTGGCACATTCTGCCCGCCATGCCTTCGAATAGTAGCCACTGGTGACATGTTCACACTGAATGGGTGCGCTGTCATCTGGGAGCATTCTATCCGCATAGTGACCAGAGTAGTTACTTTCGGAATTGCTTCCTGAATACAGTGCTGCCTTTCCACTAGGGCCATCACCACCCTTCATCCACTCCTAGCAAAACACTTGACTTGGGCAGGGCTGGCTTTCTTTCACTGGATTTGGATTGGTCTCAGTATCTGGATTACTGTAGAGACATTAAACTACAGAAAGCATTCATCTTCAACTCGAAACCATTTAAAAATGTATTGTGGTCTCAGAGTTTTTCCTTTCATTTTAGACATTGTGAATACTTCTGGGAATGATGTTTGCTCTGGGGTCACGGAGGACAGGGCCATATCACAGGTCCCCAGGACATTTCTGGGCACTGAATGTCCTACATCTTAGAAACCTCCCCGACGCTAGGTAAATGAGAAAACCGGTCACCCTCTTCTTCTCTTATCCCCAAGTGAAAAAAGAAAGTGCTCCTTCTTAGCTGGTGGCGTACATTTGTGGTCACTTTCAAAGGTTGTGAAAATATCTTCAATTGATGTTTGCTACTTCTAGTATTGGAGAGTTTATATGTGCAGGCATGGTGTTTAGAGGATACACCTGTAGCCACTGATTTATCAGACTGGGTTCTTCTTATGATTAATTCCTGAACACACCAAACATTGTTACTCATTTTCCAAAACTAGTGAAAGGATTAAAAACAGTTGTATTTTTAGGACTCTCCAGACATATTTACTGCTTGTTCTCTTGCTAGAATTTGCCTTTACTCGGGTTTTAACTCCTTGGTGCTGCCCTAGATGAAGAAATCAAATTAATAGGAAACTGAGCCATGCCTACAAGTCTTGCTGCTGTTTTATTTATTTATTTATTTATTTTTATTTATTTATAAAAAGGAAACACTGACAAAACCATAGGATAAGAGGGGTACAACACCACACAATTCCCACCAGCTGCTGTTTTTTTAACGTAAGCATATGTGTGCATTTATGCAAACATGTGTATACACACATACATGTATATATTTCATGGTACATCTTGTAATGCAAGAAATCATAAGGGAGAAAAATGTAAAAAGTGGTGTTTTATTCCTCAAAGTAAATTCAATCCAACTAAATTTCTATTTCAGTTACAATGTGGCAAAGCCAGTTGGGAATTCCCAGATGCTGAGGAGGTAAAAATGCCAACTGTATTAAAATGTAAGCCAAGGCAAAATCACAGTCTAAAATGGAAATGGGATTGAGGAAAAGACTGATTTTGTTTGGCATGCACTGTAAAATTTGAATTTCATGTAGGCTTAAAAAAATAAAACACCCACCCTTATATAGTCAGAAGTAAAGGCAAGCCTACACTAAGTAGATTGTCCATGCTTCTTAAATTTTGATAGTAATAATAATGTAAATTATTGATAACATATTGGGGTTTGACTGATAATAGGACATTGGGAGATTTAATGAGTTAAAGTGAATTATTTAAGTGGAGACCATTAAAAGGAAGATAAGATTTGATCTTGTGACCTCAGCTTGGGCCTCCCATGTACCTACACACATCCTGCAGATGAGATCATGGAGGAACCAGGTTTTTAGAAAAAATTGGATATAAGAGCACGATCTTTCCATAAATCAAAAAAAAAAGTCGTCTTTTTCAGTATGGTTTATCTTAAAAAGATGACCCACATGTCTGTTACAGATAAAGCCATCAGAAGTCTATTTTCACAACCAGTGAAAGAATGCTTACTTAAGAAAATTGGGTGTGGGAGCCAGCTGTAGTTATACAAAGAGATTCTCATGCCTGAGGCACGAAGGTCCCAGGTTCAATCCCCTGAACCACCATAAGCCAGGAAGGAAGGAAGGAAGGAAGGAAGGAAGGAAGGAAGGAAGGAAGGAAGGAAGGAAGGAAGGAAGGGAGGGAGGGAGGGAGGGAGGGAGGGAGGGAGGAAGGAAGGGAGGGAGGAAGATAAATTTGTCTTCTTTGCAATTTCAGGGATTATTTCCCTTACCTTGATCACCTAAATGCCATGGATACCAATTGGCTGAGCTTGTAGGATTTTAATTTAAATGCTCATGAGTGTTAGAGTAAGGCAGACCTGCCTCAAATCCCAGCACAAGGTTAAGGTATAGAGAGATGTATTAGAGATATATACAATATTTAAAAGATAGTTAAGTAAATGTAGATCTAAATATGACCAACCAGTAAAAAATCCTTTATACACAAAGTTGTAATATAAATGACAAATGGGGCAGACAAAGAACTAGTCTTATGAAGCGATAAAGAGATTTTATGAGCTAGTGTCCAAATGACATCTTAAGGCATGATACAGGAAGGACCACGGATAGCTTTTAAGCAAATGAACTTCCAACTTAAACCATAATTAAGTGAGTGTACTGTAAAATAACAAAACAATAAAGATGAGAGCTGTGCCATGTGTTAGGGGGACTGTGGGGCAACAGGCATTCTTCTCCACAAGGGATTGCTACCAAGTAACCCCTTGGGTGTTGCTTATTAAGTGAACACCAGCAAAAATGTGGGGAATGTTAGCTCAGCGTCCTGCAGGGAGGAGATGGCTCCAGCACAGTGACTTCAGTGAGTCTCAGTCCGCTTTTCTTACCTAGCTGCAAGCCTGGAAGTAGGTGGCTGCTGGGCTGGGCACTCTGGGTGGCTGTTGTCTGCTGCGGTTCTCTTGGCCTTCCACTCACACCGGTGAGCTGTCTGCCACAGCACCAGGCACCAGACCTCTTTCAGGTCACTAAGAAGCAGTGCTTATTCCCTTTATTAAGTGAATAAAAGCTTCCTCAGACTCTTGATTATGCCCAACTGGCTGGAACTATGATACATGAAGTACACAGGGCTACAAGAAGACTGGGGAAGTGTTACTGTGGTGATGGGAGGTACGGGGAAAGGAGATGGAAACGATTGTTGTTTCTGACAGTGTCCATTAAACATTTGCAGATCAGTGTCAGAATGAACATCCCAGTTGACCATATCAAGTTGGTGATGATGTGAAGTCACTGGAATGGTCATCAAATATCTTAGGTATAAAATGTCACTGTCACTTTGAAAAAAAAAAATCACTTGACCATTTCTCTCTTTTTTTTAAATTTATTTATTTATAAAATGGAAACACTGACAAGACCATAGGATAAGAGGGGTACAATTCCCACCACCAGAGTTCTGTATCCCATCCCCTCCCCTGATAGCTTTCCTATTCTTTAGCCCTCTGAGAGCATGCACCCAGGGTCATTATGGGGTACAGAAAGTGGAAGGTCTGGCTTCTGTAACTGCTTCCCCGCTGAACATGGGTGTTGGCAGGTTGATCCATACTCCCAGCCTGTCTCTCTCTTTCCCTTAGTGGGGCAGGGCTCTGGGGAGGTACAGCTCCAGGACATATTGGTGGGGTCATCTGTCCAGGTAAGTCTGGTTGGCATCATGCTGGCATCTGGAACCTGGTGGCTGAAAAAGAGAGTTAACATATAAAGCCAAACAAATTGTTGATTAATCATGAACCTAAAGGCTGGAATATTGCAGATGAAGATCTGGGGGTCTCCGTTTTGGAAATAGCTAGTAGGTCTGTTTTAGGTCTATTTCAAAGGGCCCGCGACTTTACTCGTTTTTGCCTGAGCCTGACATCTGATATGCAGGGGGACCCAGGTTATTGCGCTTGACCATTTCTTTTTTTTTGGGGGGGGGACTCTAGGCCTCACCCTCCCCCCATGCTAGGAAATGCCTGTCGAGGCAAGTACGCCCCCCAGAGGCAGGAAATGTTTTTTTCTCTTTTTAATTTTATTTATTTATTTTTTATTTTTTATTTTCTTTTAAGAAAGGATTAATTAACAAAACCATAGGGTAGGAGGGGTACAACTCCACACAGTTCCCACCGCCCAATCTCCATATCCAACCCCCTCCCCAGTAGCTTTCCCATTCTCTATCCCTCTGGGAGCATGGACCCAGGGTCATTGTGGGTTGCAGAAGGTAGAAGGGCGCTTGACCATTTCTTACAAAGTTTGACAGACTTGTAGGAATACCACCACCTCTGGATGTCTTCCCAAGAGAAATCTGCATATCTGTGCTCCTGAAAGACATTTTTAATTTAATTTATAAAATAAAAAATTGAAAATATTGACAAAACCATAGGGTAAGAGGGATAAAATTCTACACGTTTCCCACTGCCAGAGTTCTGTATCTGTATACCACCCCCTCCCTTGAAAGCTTTCCTATTCTTTATCTCTCTAGGAGTATGGACCCAGAATCATTATGGAGTGCAGAAGGTCTGGCTTCTGTAATTCCTTCTCCGCTGGACATGGGAGATGGCAGGTCGATCCATACTTGGGAGTAGATTCTGCATTGGTTGCTCTGAATTTGAGATCACTCAAAGCAGTTTGTCCAGAACAAGCTGTGTTTGCCATCTGAACAGTGGGCAGATGTTAAAATATCAAACCGACTGGACCTAGAAATATGGCTAACAGAACTTCAATTACTGAAAAACGTTCTGATTCTTTCTGAACACTGCATGCATGCATTTATTCACTTAATAAAGGGAATAAGCACTGCTTCTTAGTGACCTGAAAGAGGTCTGGTGCCTGGTGCTGTGGCAGACAGCTCACCGGTGTGAGTGGAAGGCCAAGAGAACCGCAACAGACAACAGCCACCCAGAGTGCCCAGCCCAGCAGCTGCCTACTTCCAGGCTTGCAGCTAGGTAAGAAAAGCGGACTATCTCTCTCTTTCCCTAGTGGGGCAGGGCTCCGGAGTAACCCCTGAAAGATATTTTAAAGAATATTTAAAACAGCAGTACTCACAACAGCATCAGACTAGAAACCACTCAGATGTCTATCAAAGATGAATAAGCAAACTGCAGTAGATCCAAACAAGGGAATGCTGTTCAGAAATGGTAACAGTAAGTATTGATGAACAAAACAATATAAATGAGTTTCAAGGCATGATCCTAAGCAACAGAAGGTAGACACAAAAGCATGCAGGCAGTGTGATCCCATTTGCATGAAATTCTAGACCAGCCAAAACTACATGTGCACACAGGAAGCAAAGAAGTGATTGCCGGGAACTAGAGATCGGGGAGCGATTTTCTGCAAAAGCTTTTCAGTAATTGAAGTTCTGTTAGCCATATTTCTAGATCCAGTCGGTTTGATATTTTAACATCTGCCCATTGTTCAGATGCAAACACAGATTGTGCTGGACAGACTGCTTTGAGTGATCTCAAATCCAGAGCAACCAATCCAGAGTCTGCTCCACCACTAGTGGGCCATGAAGGTCGTCTCTCATCGCCTGCCTTTCCACAGAAAGCACAGTAAGGCTTGGCCTCCCAGTTCTTCTCTCTTGCCCACCAACGCTGCTGCCTCATCCGCACGCCCTGCTAGTCTTATTCTTTCCACAGGTACTGCTCCCCTGAGAAGTAATGGGTACTCCTTGTCTTGGGAACTGTGAGTGTGATAAGCTCTCCTTTCAGTGGCAATGGTCTCTGGGTCCATTGGCCTCAGCAAACCTCACGAGCAATCAGAATGAATAGCATGGAGGTGTTCTACATTGCATTTGTGTTGATGGCGATATGATGCTCCATAAAGTGCACATGTTGACAGGATGCATTGGAGTGTACATTGAATCTATCAGAAATGAAAAGTCCATACTATACATGTCAGAAATTCTACTGCCAGGACTTTAGCTCAGATGGACTCACACACATACACTAAGGTGAAAACAAGATCTTTGTGGCATTGTCTTCCATAGCCTTAGACTGAAAACTGAAAATTTAATTTGTGAAATAAATTGTCCACCATCTGGGGGTGTCTGTTAATGTAGCATAGCCTGCACCGTCAGAATGGATAGTCTATTGCACTCCATGATTTTTGAGCAAGACCCTCCTACAGCCCTCCAGTTTGGCCAAGTTCACTGCGTGGTCAACTCCTAGGTGCATAATAAAATACTCTAGTCATTAGAAAATAGAATAAGTTTGTTTAGACCACAGAGGGACAAATGGCCAAGATGACAGTGTTGAATGCAAAGAGGAAGGTTCAGAACTCTGTGCGTGCTGTCCCCCCGTCTACTGATAAGTGCAGTGAAGGAACGAGCTTCCGGTATTGTATAACACCTGCCAGGCATTCTGTTTGGGTGTGCATAGGATGTGCAGTAGTGATCAGAGTTGCTTCTGGGAGCATCAATCCCATAGCTGGTGTACAAATGAAATTCAGTTTTTCCCACGTGTTCTTTTATAAGGCTCAATTATCCTTTTAACATTGTGAAGGTGTATTAATGTTTTCACGGGAAAATGCCAGTTATTTTATGATGAAATAAGACGAAGTTACAAATGGAGGCTTTTCCAGTTTACAGAAGCACTTTAAAAAAAAAAAATCACTCCCCTCAGGCTGATGTAAGAACTATTCTTCTTCATATTGGATTGGCTATTATTCTTAGTCCATAAATAGGTGTAGCAATTCCATGTTTCACTAGGGCCAAATGCCTCAATGGGGAACCAGTACAATTTAGCATGTAAGAAATGTGGGAAAATAGAAAACAGATTCCAGCATGCTCTGGCGGTCTCTAGTTCTCCTGACCGCTCCCTTAGAACAGAGTGCCTTTTCCAATTAGAGCTCACTTCATGCAAAATGCACTGCATTTTCCCCCAACACTCCCCCACACACTCATTCTCATGGCCACCCTGGGAAAGATCATTCTTGTCCCTGCTGTACAAAGCAGCTGAAGGAAACCCAAGACCATGATGGTTTTCCAGCATTATCAAGAGGCCTTGGAACTCTGACTATGTGTGTTCTCATCAGTTCAGTTTAGATAGTTGAGTTCCATGTCAAATCTATCACAGAGAGCAAGACAGAGAATATATTGGTTAAATATAGAACAGACTATGGTTTGTCATGGTTTGTGCTATAACTCCATCTATTAGTGGGAGGCTTGGAGGAAAATGAAAGTTATGAGTCCCTTGTCTCCCTTCATTGTCTGCAGTAAACTGATAAATATGACATACGAGGTAGGAATGGTACAGACGGCCAGACCAGGCGAGCGAGTATAGGTGGATCAGGCTTAAAATCATGAAATGAAATAGGATAATTGTTGGTTGGGACGGTGCAAATGAACAAACAACCCCAAATCTCATCCTGAGTACAGTGAGGTTTATTGTAGCACACCTGATAGATAGCAGATGTCTGTGAATGGGGCTTCTTCATAACTCTGCATTTGAGACCAAACCTAATAGAGGCATCAAGGTGTAGAATGTCACCAGCCATGACAGCAGTGAGAAGATCGTGCTGCAGGGTCTCACAGTGACAGTAGACTCTCCCAGCTGGAGAGGACACAAGTTACTTCTGCTCATAGCCGGTTTACTGTTACTAGTCTCATGACTCTATCCAATGGCAAGGGGGTCATTATTGCTAAGCGAATAACCTCCCACAATTTTAGGAGAGAAGAGACCCAGATATTGATGAATAGGAGAAGTCTACACCAGCAGAATGAAAGCAAAAGCCAACAAAAACGGAGGAGGAGGGGAAGCTGTACTCAGTGAAATAACAAAGAATTCATGTCGTCTTTTGGCCTTGGAATCATCATTGTCCAGGACCTAAGGCAAATTCAGATCACGGGCTCACATTTTGATTAAGAATGCAATCCTTCCCAATGACCTTTGAGCTGCCTAGGTTGTTCATTCCAGAGTCACTGGTTACCATTGAGCTCTGTTCACCTTTTTCCCTCGACTGTCACACTATAAGAAGGAAATGAGTCATCCAGAGAAGGGACTATTAGTAAGGAAACTAGGCCCAAAGCAGATCCAGAAGGAAATTTTGACAATGTCTAGAACTATACTGGAAATGCACTATGACACCGTTTCTAAGAGTAACGAGTTTACTAACTATAATTAACTATAATTACAGACATGACACTGATCCATGTATTTGCTAGGCACTATTCCTTCCTACCTGTACCCAGAGGCTGCTTTCTCTGGGACACCGTAGGAAGGAAATCACAGAGGATCGTTTGCTTTTGTATAATAGAAGAAAACCAGATATATGCTAAGTTCATGTGACAGGCTACTGAGAGGTCCATTTCTCTTGTGTCAGAGCTGCCACTGCTGACTCCAAGGTAGCACTGGATATCCATGGAGATAGAAGAGGAAAGACCTACCAAGTGCCACCCCTCTGTTTCCACACAAAACAGGAAGAAAAAAAACTCAGAAGAAGGTAGTGAGAAGGTAGTGGAACATGCTCTCCCTACTCAAAGCCCTTTAAGTGAGGGCCTGGAGAAGGAGAAGTAGTTTGTAGTAAACTGAAAACGAAGTTCTGATAAATTGAAGCTTTCAACTACACTGACCTAGGCTTTTTCAGATTTAAGAATCAGCAGGCACTGGGGCTCTAGTCGGGGAGTCTGAGATTCCCAAACAGACATGATGGGCCTAGACCTCAAATAAATCCCTCTCCCCAGTGTTACCGGTCATCTCCCCAGTGTTACCTCTCCCCAGTGTTACCGGTATTGCTACAGGAGCAATACAATAGACCCCTTTGTGGGCCCACGTAGGACCTTGCCTTCAATGTGGATCAATAACAGTAGAGGATGTTCCATCCTCCAAAGGGAGACCGGACAACATACTCTATCTTCCACCCGAGGAAGATGGGTTCTGAAATTGGGGCCGCTTGGAATGTTCCTACTCATGACCACAGAATGTGAGCTCAGAGCTACAGGGATGCAGAGGTCACATAGGCTCCTAAGCTGAATATAGGCCCCAGATCAGATCAAATCGATGGGGTTTACAGTCAACAATATGTATATACCTTTCCTATATCTGGGAGCTACTCTCTTCCCTGATCCAGCTTTCTGGTCCTTTTTCCAGCCATGATATCATCTCCCTAGACAATAATTTGAATCCACCTGCATATCAGATGTCAGGCTCAGGAAAAAAAAAAATTTAGGATAGTCATGGGCCCTTTGGAAGATAACTAAAATAGGCCTACTAACTATCTACAAAAGGGAGACTCACAACTCTTCATCTGAACTTTTTCCAGCCTTTAAGTTCATGATTAGTCAACAATTTGTTTGGCTTTATGTGTTAAGTCTTTTTTCAGCTACCAGGTTCCAGATGCTACCATGATGCCAACCAGACTTCTCTGGGCAGAAGACCCCACCGATGTGACCTGGAGCCCCACTTCCCCAGAGCCCTGCCCCACTAGGGAAAGAGAGAGACAGGCTAGGAGTATGGATCGGCCTGTCAGCACCCATATTCAGCAGGGAAGCAATTATAGAAGCCAGATCTTCCACCTTCTGCACCCCATAATAACCCTGGGTCCATGCTCCCAGAGGGATAAAGAATAGGAAAGTTATCAAGGGAAGGGATGGGATACAGAGTTCTGGTGGTAGGAATTGTGTGGCGTTGTACCCCTCTTATCCTATGGTTTTTGTCAGTGTTTCCTTTTTTATATATATAATTTATTTCTTTATTGGGGAATTAATGTTTTACATTCAACAGTAAATACAATAGTTTGTACATGCATAACTTTCCCCAGATTCCCATTTAACAATACAACCCCTACTATGTCATTCATCATCTTTCATGGACCTGTATTCTCCCCACCCACCCACCCCAGAGTCTTTTACTTTGGTGCAATACGCCAATTCCATTTCAGGTTCGACTTGTGTTTTCTTTTCTAATCTTGTTTTTCAACTTCGGCCTGAGAGTGAGATCATCCCATATTCATCCTTCTGTTTCTGACTTATTTCACTCAACATGATTTTTTCAAGGTCCATCCAAGATCGGCTGAAAACGGTGAAGTCACCATTTTTTACAGCTGAGTAGTATTCCATTGTGTATATAGACCACAACTTGCTCAGCCACTCATCTGTTGTTGGACACCTGGGTTGCTTCCAGGTTTTGGCTATTACAAATTGTGCTGCCAAGAACATATGTGTACACAGATCTTTTTGGATGGATGTGTTGGGTTCCATAGGATATATCCCTAGGAGAGGAATTGCAGGGTCATAGGGTAGGTCCATTTCTAGCCTTCTGAGAGTTCTCCAGACTGTTCTCCACAGAGGTTGGACCAATTGACATTCCCACCAGCAGTACAGGAGGGTTCCTTTGACCCCCACACCCTCTCCAGCATTTGCTGCTGTTACCTTTTCTGATGTCTGACATTCTCACAGCAGTGAAGTGATATCTCGTTGTCTTTATTTGCATTTCTCTGACAATCAGAGATTTGGAGCATTTTTTCATGTGTTTCTCAGTCTTTTGGATCTCTTCTGTGGTGAATTTTCTGTCCAAGTCCTCCCCCCCATTTTTGGATGGGGTTATTTGTTGTCTTCTTGTTGAGTCTGGCAAGCTCTTTATATATGTTGGTTATTAAACTCTTATCTGATGTATGGCATGTAAAGATCTTCTCCCATTCTGTGAGGGGTCTCTTGGTTTGGGTAGTGGTTTCTTTTGCTGTGAAGAAGCTTTTTAATTTGATGTAGTCCCATAGGTTTATACTTGCCTTAGTCTTCTTTGTAATTGGATTCATTTCATTGAAAATGTCTTTAAAATTTATGCGGAAAAAAGTTCTGCCAATATTTTCCACTAAGTATTTGATAGTTTGTGGTCTAACATCCAAGTACTTGATCCACTTGGAATTTACTTTTGTATTTGGTGAAATACAGTGATTCAGTTTCATTCTTTGCATGTTTCAACCCATTGTTTCCAACACCATTTGTTGAAGAGACTCTGCTTTCCCCATGTAATAGTCTGGGCCCCTTTGTCAAAGCTTAGATGTCCATAGGTGTGGGGCCTTATTTCTGGGCTATAAATTCTATTCCACTGGTCAGTGTGTCTGTTCATGTTCCAGTACCAAGCAGTTTTGATGACAATGGCCCTATAATACAGTTTGAGATCTGGGAGTGTGATGCTTCTGGTTTTGTTCTTTTTTTCTCAAGATTGTTTTGGCAATTCTAGGTCTTTTCTGGTTCCAGATAAACATTTGTAGCATTTTTTTCTATTCTCCTAAAAAATGTGCTTGGGATCTTGATGGGGATAGCATTAAATTTGTAGATGGCTCTGGGTAATATATTCATTTTGATGATGTTAATTCTTCCAACCCATGAACATGTAATATCTTTCCACTTCTTTATGTCTTTTTCAATTTCTTTGAGTAGTGACTCATAATTTTCAGTATACAAGTCTTTCACTTCTTTGGCTAGGTTTACTCCTAGATATTTTATTGTTTTTGTTGCTATAGAAAAAGGAACTGATTTCTGGATTTCAATTTCTTCTAGCTTAATGTTTGCATAGAGGAATGCCACTGACTTTTGAATGTTAATTTTATAGCCTGACACCTTACTGTATTGCCTGATGATTTCCAAAAGCTTCTTGCTGGATTCCTTAGGTTTTTCCATGTATACTATCATGTCATCTGCAAATAAGGACAGTTTGACTTCTTCTCTTCCAATCTGTATGCCTTTAATTCCTTGCTCCTGCCTGATTGCTCTGGCAAGAACTTCCAACACTATGTTGAATAGTAATGGTGATAGTGGGCAGCCCTGTCTAGTACCTGATCTGAGGGGAAATGCTTCCAGTTTTTTACCATTGAGTATGATGTTGGCTGTAGGTTTGCTATCTATAGCCTCCACTAGCTTCAGGAATTTTCCATCTATTCCCATTTTTTGTAGTGTTTTGATCATAAAGGGATGTTGTATTTTGTCAAAGGCTTTCTCTGCATCTATTGATATGACCATGTGGTTTTTGTATTTTATTCATTTTTTTAATATTTATTTTATTTATTTATTCCCTTTTGTTGCCCTTGTTGTTTTATTGTTGTAGTTATTATTGTTGTTATCGTTGTTGGATAGGACAGAGAAAAATGGAGAGAGAAGGGGAAGACAGAGAGGAGGAGAGAAAGATAGACACCTGCAGACCTGCTTCACCGCCTGTGAAGCGACTCCCCTTCAGGTGGGGAGACGGGGTTCGAACCGGGATCCTTATGCTGGTCCTTGTGCTTTGTGCCACCTGCGCTTAACCCGCTGCACTACAGCCTGACTCCCGACCATGTGGTTTTTGATCTTGCTTTTGTTGATGTGGTGGATCACATTGATTGATTTATGTATATTAAACCAACCTTGCATGCCTGGGATAAACCCCACTTGGTCATGATGAACAATCTTTTTGATATACTGCTGTATCTAGTTGGCTAGAATTTTGTTCAATATTTTCGCATCTATGTTCATCAGAGATATTGTTCTGTAGTTTTCTTTTTGGTTGTGTCCCTGTCTGCTTTTGGTATCAGGGTGATGTTGGCTTCATAGAAGCTGGCAGGGAGTATTCCAGTGTCTTCAATCTTCTGGAAGACTTTTAAAAGTAGAGGTATTAGTTCTTCTTTGAAGGTTTTGTAGAATTCATTTGTAAAACCATCTGGTCCAGGACTTTTATTTTTGGGAAGATTTTTGATAACTGTTTCAATTTCACTAGCTGTGATGGGCCTGTTCATGTTATCCACTTCCTCTTTACTTAGTTTTGGAAGTTGGTAGGTAGCTAGGAAATCATCCATTTCTTCCAGGTTCTCTAGCTTGGTGGCATATAGTTGTTCATAGAAGCCTCGCATGATATGTTGAATTTCTGCGGTGTCTGTTGTGATATCTCCTCTTTCATTTACTATCCGATTTATTTGGGTCTTCTCAATTTTTTGTTTTGTGAGTCTGGCTAAAGGTTTGTCGATTTTGTTTACTCTTTCGAAGAACCAACATTTACTTTCACTGATCTTTTGTATGGTTTTCCTATTCTCAATGTTATTGATTTCTGCCCTAACTTTAGTGATTTATGTCCTTCTGGTTGCTTTAGGATTCCTTTGTTGTTCTTCTTCTAGGCCTTTAAGATGTGCAATCAGGCTGTTTATTTGTGCTTTTTCTTGTTTCCTAATATGTGCTTGTATAGCTATGAACTTCCCTCTTAGGACTGCTTTAGCTGTGTCCCATTGAACTCTGGAAACATTTTGATTTCTTCCTTGATTTCCTCTTTGACCCAGAAGTCGTTAAGAAGTGTACTGTTGAGCTTCCACATTTTGAGACAGTTACTAATCTTTTGTTGATTGTTAAGTGTTAGTTTAATTCCACTGTGGTCTGAGAAGATGCTTGGGATGATTTCAGTGCTCTTGAATTGGCTGATGCTGTCTTTGTGGCCTAACATATGGTCTATCCTTGAGAATGACCCATGTGGATTTGAGTAAAATGTGTATTACAGTTTCTTGGGATGAATGACTCTGAAAATGTCCAATAGTTCTAGTTTATCTATCTCTTCATTTAGCTCCCTTATGTCTTTACTGATTTTCTTCCTGGATGATCTGTCAAGTTGAGAGAGTGGGGTGTTGAAGTCCCCTACTATGATTGTGTTACTGGTAATATATTGCTGTAGCTCTTTCAGTAGACATTTGATGTATTTAGATGGCTTCTCATTGGGTGCATAGATGTTAATAATTGTTAAGTCCTCTTGATTGACTGATCCTCTGAGCATTAAGTAGTGCCCATTCCTATCTTTTTTAATCTTATCTATTTTAAAGTCTATCATGTCAGATCTGAGAATAGCTGTTCCTGCCCTTTTTTGTGTGCCATTGGCTTGTATGATAGTTTTCCATCCTTTCACTTTAAGTCTGTGTTTGTCTTGTTGAGTTAGGTGAGTTTCCTGTAGACAACATATTGTTGGGTTGTGTTTTCTGATCCATCTTCCTACTCTGTGTCTTTTAATAGGTGAATTCAGGCCATTAACATTTATTGATATCAAATATTGAAGATATTTTAAAGCCTTTCTTGTAGAGTTTTAGTGTTTTGATATATGTCCTATTTGTGGTGGTCTGGTTGTTTATAGGAGACCTTTCAGAACTTCTTTCAGGGCAGGCTTGGTGATGGTTGCTTCCTTCAACTGTTTCTTGTCTGAGAAGGTTTTGATGCTTCCATCTAGTCTGAATGACAGTCTAGCAGGATATAGTATTCTTGGCTGAAAGCCTTTCTCATTGAGCACTCGATAGATATCTTGCCATTCTCTTCTGGCCTGTAGTGTTTGTATGGAGAAGTCTGCTGCTAATCTTATGGGTTTTCCTCTGTAGGTGACTCTTTGTTTTTCTCTTGCAGCCTTCAGGATCCTTTCTTTATCCTTATTCCTTTCCATTCTAAGTATGACATGTCTTGGTGTCTTTAGGTCTGGGTTAATTCTGTTTGGGACCCTCTGGGCTTCTTGAACCTTTATGTCTTTGATGTTGTCTAGACTAGAGAAGTTCTCAGCTATTATGTCCTGGAGAATGCTTTCTTCCCCTCCCTCTCTTTCTTCCTCTGGTAAGCCAATAATGCGTATATTATTTCTTTTGAAGTCATCCCATAGGACTCTGTTGTTGTTTTCAGCATCTCTTAATCTCTTTTTGAGATCCCTTACTTCTTTTTTAGTTGTCTCTAATTCATCCTCAGTCTTGCTAATTCTGTCTTCAGCCTCATAGATTCTATTCTCTCTGCCCTCTACTGCTTTCTGGAGTTCATCTATTTTGTTGCCCTGCTCTGATACTGTTTTAGCTTGTTCAGCTAGTTGCATTCTTAGCTCAGCGATTTCAGCTTTCAGCTCTCTAATAACCATGAGATAATTAGAATTTTCTTCCATATTCTCATTTGTTGTTCCTGCATGTCTGATTACAATTTTTTCAAATTCTTTACTCACTCCTGTTATTATTTCCTTAGCTAATGTTTGGATGTTGAACTCGTTGTTTTGTGCTTCACCCTCTGGAGGACTTTTAGCTGGACTCTTGTCCTGGTTCGAGTCTCCAATATTTTTTTCTTGTTGTTTTAACCATTTTATATATTATGTTATGAGTTCCCTTTATCAGTACTTTTCAAATTATTAATCACTATTGCCTGGAATGACTTGTGTCTAAGTAAGTTAATTAAAGGGTTTACAGTGGTGGAAGTTAACAGTTTTTTTTTTTCAATCCCTGAGTTGGAGCTCAGTGGTTTAAAAGCCTCTTTTTTTTTTCTTCCCTGTAGGCTATGGGAGCCTGAGGGCTTTTAAACTATCAATAGGCTTCTTAGCTTAATCACTGACTCCTGACGGCAAATGCTAGAAGAACTGACTCCTGACCAAGAGATAAAGCAGGGTGTGGCAGAGATAATCCAGTGGTTATGCAAAGAGACTTTCACAGCCCCTCAGCTATGCCACCAAGGTATAGGTCTTCTCCTGAGTTTCCCGGTTAGAGCTCTGTCCCCTGGTGTCCCTCCCTGCCACTGCTCCAGATTCTGAGGGTAGTAGCAATGGAGACTCAGAGTTGCACTTGGTGAGTCTCTGGGGAGTCCTCTCCTCCCTTAAGCTGTCCCCTTGTTGGTGGAGCAGACTGGAGTTGGTGTCTCAACTGATAAACTGCTGAACTGTTAGCAGTCACTTAATCTCTCCTTAGGCTCCTCTCTCTCTGTCACCAGCCACATATGTTTGTACTCACGGGTGATTTACTGGGTTCCTGTGGTCATTCTAGTCCTGTCTTGTTTCAGTCCCGGGTGGTCTCCTTTGGTATTCCTAGTTGATCCGGGAGAGGAGAGGAGAGGAGAGAAAGTGATCTGCTGCTCGTAGCTCTGCCTCCGGAAGTCGAATCCAGTGTTTCCTTTTTATAAATAATTTTTAAAAAATCAGCAGACAACTCAATAAAATATCCCTCAACTGGGATAATTTTGAGGAAGGAAAAGGGAGCTAGCACAAAGGATTCTGGAAAGGAGAACAGCTATTCTTATCATGCTCCATAAACCAGTTTCATGTAGCTAGCACAGTAATTGTTTGGGCGAGAGCACATACAGGTCAACACGATTGTGTCACCCTTTTGTATCTTGGAAACATCCCCACTGTGTCACCACAGCACACTCCCAGGTATCTCTCTAGGTCTCGGGTCACTCACACAGGAAATGAGCTGACTTTACTAAAGAACTTCTCTGCTCAGCAACTAATATTGGACTCAGCAACTAATATTGGTAACCCTGGGAGTTGGCAAGAGAGAGGTTCTTGGCCCCTTGTGTGAATGGGAGGATCTTGGTGCTTAGAGAGAGACCAAGTGACTTGCCCAAGCTGTCCAGTTTGTGAGTGACAGAGAGTGCTATGAACCAGGGCTTCCAGCCGAAAGGCACATCCTCCCTCCTTCCAGCCAGCTCTTTCGTGCTTAGTCCAGTTCCTGCACGTGTCTTTCAAAACATTTTCCAAAACACTATTTTTGTCTCTTCATATTTCTGTGCACTATGAGAGGATTATACATGTGTACAGGAAAGAACATTCTGTGGATGTTTCCTAAGTGTTGGACTCGGTCACTTGGTGGTAGAGGGGACAGTGTTCCAGTGTCCCCTCCCTGGAGGTCTGAAGACTTGTGTGTAGGCTGGCCAGAAGAGCCAGTAGGTGCAGGGAAATGAACAGCCTACGGATGTTACTGCAGCGGTTTCTTCCATTTGGACTGACACCAGACGATGACCAGGCAGTGCTCAGACAACCAGACCAAGAGGAAGAGAAGTGCTAGGACTGCTCTTTGAGTTGACCTTCTTAAAAAGAAAAAGCCTCCAAAGACTTCCGAAGTTACCTTTTGTCCAAATAGATGGTGCTGGAGGGTGGTGGCCATGTGGTCTCTTCACGTGACAGGATTTGAGTAAAAGCCTTTGGAATTCTGTTTATTATCCTGAGAACGACATCCTGGGGAAAGTGCATGTTTCTATGGCTTTTTAAATCTACAAGGAACTACTATTGTGCGAGGCCGGCTGTTATTTATACAAAGGCTCACTTTGCAGCCTTCTGTCCACTTGGAATTCTCGAAGTGCCGCATCACATCGTTTCATCATGTGGTCATGTGTTTTGGGTTATCCTCATCATAAACTGCAGCTGCAGGAAAGAACTATGTACCCAGTCTACTTTAAACTTAATAAAATCTTCCACATGGAAACTAAATTAAACCATCCTATTGTGGTACATGCTTCTTGTGATGACAAGGGGGGTGGTTCTCTGTGATTTTAGTTTAGAACATCAGACTTTTGAAGCCCCCTGGGAGGTTTCCTGTTGAGAGGAAATCCACTAGGACTTCTGAATTAAAAGATTAAAGTGGCCAAGTAGGTCTCTGGGGAGAAGAAAGCAGAGGTCAAAGTGATTGAGAGGCCCCGCTCTCACCCCTTTCTCTCTCGCTACTCTTCAGATCTATGAAGTCCCACTTGGACTGACCCTCCACCCATAGGCATTAGCTGGTCACTGCCCCCCCAATTGCTTAGAACCAGAAATATTTTTTATGAAATAGACATGGAGCTCACAGGTCTGCTAAAGCTTATATCCAGAATCCACTTTCAGGGTAGATTTAGTAAAATAATAATAATAATAATAATAATAATAATAATAATAATAATATAGAAGAGCTTTCTCAAGGAACAAATAATCAGGTCCAAATGTAGGTTTGCATAGAACATTCAGGCCACTTGCATAAGTTTCATGTGCCTGGTATGGGTACTGAAGTACTATTTTCTTAGTAATCCAAAGGGCCCTGACCCTATCGTCCTTCCCACAATGTGAGAGTTTTCTGTTGAGAGCTGTTTGGTCATCTTCTACCACTGAGTGTGCATGAGTCCACACACCACCACCACCACAGCTCAAATGCCTGGAGCAGTGACTGCCTAGGACAACTCCCGTCGGTGTATCTGTCGCCTCAGAAACATTGCTCGTGATAACCCATGCACGCCGTCACAGTGTCAGCTACATGTGCGTCCTGCTTCTATTGATGTTCTCTATGCAGTGTCACACTTCGAAGCGTGCGATAACCTAGAGAATGGGTGGGAAGGGGGACTGGAACAGGCCAAAGTCTCCTAAAAGTTGCAAATCACTGGCTCAGTCTTAGATAACTTTACCTTGGTCATGTTTCTGACATGAGCTTCCTGTGTTCCAAGAAGCAGATGTCGGTGCCCAGCAGAAGAGGAGACAGAGAGGGAAGGCAAATCCTTAGAAGTGATGGTTATTGCATTGATATGTGTCAGATCCAGGGCATAGGATCCCTGCGGCATCTCAGAATTTCTCCTGGACACACATTCTGTTGTGAATAGTGAAGCATCTGCAATCTAATCACCAAGAAATTCTTAAAGATTGTCGGTTACTTCTCACCACAGGCAACTGTTAGAGAAAACTCAATGTGTTTGATGCCCAAACTTAGGGGCAAAGAAAGTTTCCAATCTAGCAATGTCATTAGAGCAACACACAGTTAAAGATCTAGAAAATATACTTTAACTCTTAATGCTAACCTTGCCTGTGGTTTGATTTCAGTTCTCTTGGCAAGTGACCAAGTAAAGTTAAACAATCCCTTTTATGAAATATCTTAGCCAGTGGCAAAGTAAGGCATGCATCAGAGCAGCCCAAAAGCACCTGATGAAATCACAGAGAGGTAAAGGAAACCTTGGTGTCACTTTGGTCCTCATGTGTGCAGGCACACACACACTTTCACATAAAACTTGTCACCAGTGGACCCTGAGTAGACTCCTGGATTTCTATTTTTGAGGAATGGGCTTGCAAAGGAATCTTGGCCAATATCCTGTGTGAACCAAAGGCACAGGAATTATATCGCTGCCTCAGGGATCAGCTCAGATTCCCTACAGCCTCTAGCTGGGCCTGGAATGTTCTTTCCTAAGCGCTGGGGAATTGCCACTCCACCCAGAGTCTGTTGGATTGTGTGATTCTTGGCACCTTCATCATGCTCAAAAGTTCACACCATCTTGAAGATCCGTTTCAGAGTTCAGAATAGGGTTGCCCCAGATATGGTTGCTGGTTGATAGTCACTGACAAGGGCCACAAACTACCAGATAGTTTAGAACGGTGATCACAAAGCGTGTTTGATGATGCAGGTCTAGAAGAAAACAGACATGCACAAAATCCTAAGTGTGTGGATGTCCATCTATCAGTTATATACATGAATCAGAAGTCCATATACCTTGTAGATTATAGAACATACATAATGGAATAAAGAGAAACTGAATCTCGTTTTTTTTTAAATATTTATTTTATTTATTTATTCCCTTTTGTTGCCCTTGTTGTTTTATTGTTGTAGTTATTATTGTTGTTGTCGTTGTTGGATAGGACAGAGAGAAATGGAGAGAGGAGGGGAAGACAGAGAGGAGGAGAGAAAGATAGACACCTGCAGACCTGCTTCACCGCCTGTGAAGCGACTCCCCTGCAGGTGGGGAGCCAGGGTTCGAACCGGGATCCTTATGCCGGTCCTTGTGCTTTGCGCCACCTGCGCTTAACCTGCTGCGCTACAGCCCAACTCCCTGAATCTCGTTTTTTAAGGTGTGCAGCTCGTTGTAGTAGCTTCATCTTATGGGAAGGCTGGGGAGTATCTCTAAATGGTAGTGGTTGTCAATGCAGGTTTTTATAGAGACTTCTTAGGTATCTGTGTCTGAGTCCTCTTGGAGTAAAAGGTCAGAATGACGGCATATTTAGAGGAGGGTGAGTTGGTCCCGACATTTCTTCTTAGTAACTTGAGGTTGCAATACTAGTATTGCCTCAACCCCTGGTTCCGTTATAGGAAACCTTCCAAGCTAATCTCCCTGTTAGCTGAGGTTTATTCCAGTAGATGGTTGATATTGTGGCTTCTAAGTTCACTTAGCCATCCTCTTATAAAATGTGCCAGGCCACCCCCTCACCCAGGGCCCTACTCGGGGTGTCCTGGGATTCCCACACAGACATAATGGACCTAGGCCTCTAACAGACCCCTCTCTCCACTGTCACTGGTCATATCCATCAGGAACAGCATCATGGACTCCTTTGTGGGACTCTACAGGACCTTGCCCTCAGTGTGGGTCACCAGTGGTAGGCACTGCCCTATTCTCCAAAGGGAGGTTGGGCCAGCATACTCTACCACCCGAGGAAGATAGGTCTGGCAATGAGTGCAGCCTAGAACGTTCCTAGCTATGACCATAGAATTTGAGCTCAGACCTACAGGGATGCAGAAGTTACACAGGCTCCTGCACTGACTGTGGGCCCCAGATCAAATCAATGGAGTTTACGGTTAACAATATTTCTATACTTTTCCCATATTTGGGAGCTATTCTCTGCCCTGATCCAGCTTTCTGGTCCTATCTTCAACTCTGACACCATCTCCCCAGACAGTACCTTTGGTCCACCTGCATGTTAGCTATTGGGTTCAGGCAAAAATGACTAAAGTCATGGGCCCCTTGGAATATACCTAAAACAGACCTATTAGCTTTTTCTAAAATGGAGACCCCAAATCTCATGTTTTCTATTCTTACCTTTAGGTTCCTGATTATTAAATAATTTGTTCTGCTTTATATCTTAATGCTTTTCAGCCGCCAAGTTGCAGATGCTATCATGATGCCATCCTGACCTCCCTCTTTTTTTATTTTTTTAAGATTTTTTTATTGATTTAATAGGAATAAGAGGAATACAATTCCACACAATTCCCGCCACCAGAGTTCCATGTCCCGTCCCCTCCACTGGAAGCTTTCCTGTTTTTATCCCTCTGGGAACATGGGCCCAGGATCACTATGGGGTGCAGAAGGTGGAAGGTCTGGCTTCTGTAATTGCTTCTCTGCTGGACATGGACATTAGCAGGTCGATCCATGCTCCCAGCCTGTTTCTATCTTTCCCTAGGAATTATACCCCTCTTATCCTACAGTCTTGTCAGTATTTTTATTTTATAAATAATATTTTTAATGTACTACATAGCAATACTCCAGAGTATGGGTAACTATATGTCTTAGGGACTGAGTGTAGGGGTGCCATTGCAAACATCAAAAGTTGTACAAAACTTCTTTCTTATTTTCTAGATTAAAAAATGCAGATTGGGGCCAGGCGGTGGTACACCTGGTTGAGTGCACATGTTACCACGAGTAAGGACCTGGGTTCATGTCCCCACTCTCCACCTGCAGAGGAGAAGCTTCATGAGTGGTGGAGCAGGGCTGCAGGTGTCTGCTTTTGCCTCTCCCTGTTAGTTCCCCTTCCCTTCTTAATTTGAATGAAAAACATTTTTAAGTCTTTTAAAAACTAAAAAAAAAAAAAAAAGCATATATAGAAGTTCTCCTATCCTCCCATCTAAATGCTAACCAGGCCCGACCCTGCTTGATTTCCAAGAGCAGGTGAGATCGGGCATGTCCTGGGCGGTATGGCCCTAGATTAAGTTCTCCTATTCTCTCCCTGCATGCCAGTGGATGAGATCATCTTGCTGTTTCTTAGAAGAACACACACCCCCATTTAAAAATTAGGTGAGGGGATCACGGGAATCTGGTCCTTAGGAAGCTATGGTAGATACTGTCTGTCATCAAAGGCCAGCTCATACGTGTGCCCCTCTCTGGAGACAGCTTCCCCTCTGGCACAAACACAGGCCAGGGTACCATTGTCACACTGCAGTTAGCCTTCGAGGCCTCATGCTATCTGTGTATTGACTCACTTGTCCATTGGCATGGCATTTCCTTCTCCTCTTCTCTTCCATCAGAATGAAAGCATCACAGAAGTCGGCACCCTGTGTGTGTGTGTGTCACCTTTGTCCCTTGACCAGACTGTAAGTCCACATCTGCTGACCTCAACTGAATCAATGCAGCCAGTGCCACCTTGCCATGTTTCACTTTGGACTATCTCCAGAGATGTCAGGCCTGAGATGCCAACCAGTCTTCTGAAGATTCATGTCGGGTAGCCCTTCACTTCACTGCCCTCACTCGCTAAGTGGCACAGCTATAGAACTACAGCCGGACCTTCTTCCGATCTCCCAGTTCCCTTCTCGGTAGCTGAAATGGATAATCACATGTCATGGTTGGCTTACGGGTTGCGGGAAGAAGTCCTAGTTTTCTCGTTCCTGTCATGTAGAAAACCAAGCCTAAAACTGCTCGGGTAACAATTATGTGTTGGCTCAAAATGTCTTTCCTCTGTATTAACTGTGAAGAGGAGAAGGAGAGACTGCAAACTATGAGATTATTTCATGGATCTTTCCAAATCACAAAATGACATCTGAAACCGAAGCACTAGTAATTATTGCCACTGCAATATTGATGTTTCAGATCTCAGGGTACATAATACATATGAAATGCATCCTTGCAGTGCCTGGGAGACTATTTTCTTAATTGATTTAATAATGATCGACAAGCCCGTAAGATAAGAGGGGTACAGTTCCCACCACCAGAGTTCCATATCCCATCCCCTCCATTGGAAGCTTTCTTATTCTTCCTCCCTCTGGGAGCATGGACCCAGGATCATTGTGGGGTGCAGAAGGTGGAAGGTCTGGTTTCTGTAACTGCTTCTCTGCTGGACATGGGCATTGGCAGGTCGATCCATAGTGATGGGAAACTGTTTTTGAGCACTTTCTCTGTGTCAGTAATTTGACCTGTATGTGTAATTTAAAATTTAAAGTATAAATGCTTCAAAGTAGCTTTCTTGTAACAGAGCATGTCTAAGGTTTTTGTGACTTTAGGAAAAACTTAGAACACTCATAAAAAAAAGTTTTCTCATTTTCCATTGTTTTTAGCAGCTAATTAAAATGTCTGCGACATTTTAAATAATTATTTAATAAGAGTTGTGCTAGGCAGAATAGCGCCCCCACCCCCAAGATGTCCACTTTCTCCTCTTTGATGCCTGTGAGTATGTTCCCTTATGTGGCATAAGGCACTTTGCCTATGTGATTTGGGGAGATTGACCTGGATTGTCCCTGCGGTTTCAGTGTAACCAGAAGGATCATAGACAAAAAGAGAGAGTCAGGAAAGGGAGAGAGGAGAGGGAAGCTGGAAGCAGTGCCAGAGTAATGTGAGCCGAGAAACACATCAGCAGCCATTGCAGCTGGGAGGCTAGAGGAAGGGATGGAGAGCCAAAGAATGCGGGAGGCCTCTAGAGACTGGGAGAGACAAAGAAACAGATTCCACTAGAGCCTCCAGAAAGAATGCAGTCCTCCTGCCGAAGCCTTGCTGTTAATCCAGTGCAACCCTTGTTCTTTTGCTTCTGAGCTCCAGACCTGTAAAATAACAAGTTGGCTTTATTTTAAGTCACTAAATGTATTACCATTTCTTAGGATAGCCACAGAAAAATGATGTGGCTGTCTTTTTTTTTTTTTTTTTTAGATACACACTGTTAAATTGACGTCAGTTCCTCTATGTAGCCTCTCACATTTGGTGCCAGTGTCGATGACTTGAGGAAAGTAGTTCAGCTAGAGTTCTTGAATGGGAGCTTTGATCATATCAAATCATTCTTTTACATCACAGGCATTAGATAATAATGCCATGTCTTTGTGGGTGGCTGTTCATCACTCTTAAGTTCATGTGCAAAAACGCTCTGTTTTGACAGCAAACACTAGGTATATCATCAAGCATGTGAATGTTCAGTCCCAGCCTTCGATTTTGGGGGGAACTGAGTAAATCAGACCTGCCCCAGAAGGAGTGTGTGCTCAACAAATACGGACAACACCGCACAAGAGGCTCAGGTGGCCTTTGACCTCTGGGAGGTGGTCTTTGGACCCACAGATCTTCTTTGATTTCAGAGTCTGACACTTGCTGTCTACAGCTCATCCCTGTAATGGAACGTATGGGACCATATACCTGACACTTTCTCACAAGCACCAGAAAGGGTAGTTCAGAAATGCCCCATTAGCTGAGACTGGAACGATCATGATACTTAGAGTCTCAGCACTCTGATTTCTTACTAATCAAGTCAAGTGCTGCCTCCCAGACTTCACTACAGAGGGCAGGGAAGTCAGATGCACCAGTCAGATGCATTAAGAACAGTCCATATGGAAACCATTGACAATAACACATTCTGGCATATGGCAAGTGACATGTATACATATAAAAATAAGAACTGTAAACATTGTGAGCTATTTTAATAGTGAAATCATATTCTTCCCCACCGCCATCTCTCTCCAGTGAAACACAGCAAAGTATGCCCAACCCTCTGCCACCCCAACCCCCACAAGGAATGTGACTTGTGCAATAATGGCTGTGCTCAGCCACTGGAGCGCTTCAGGTCCCAACAGGAAACAGATGACACGCTCAAGTGGCTTTACATGGAGGATGATTAATGAGTTTTTTTTACAGAGAGTTGGGCAGGGTTGAAGTACTGTAGAGGGTTGGTAGAGTATCAAGGAATTGGCAGTGGTGGGAAGCTGCTGGTATCACTTTTAGGTCTGAAGGGACAGGGAGGAAATATTCTTTCTGGTACCCTCTGGTGAGCTGAAAAAGATGCCATCAAGGATGGAAATGGGGTGTCCTGACAGGAAGCACGCTTCTAGCCGAATGTAGCCATGAGCAGAACCATAGCAGGAGGAAGTGGACAGGGCAATGTCATGAACCCTTTTTCCATCCACCCACTTGCTTCTTACCTGAGTGACCTCTTGACCAGATTGTAGCTGGCTAGTAGTCTGGGTGTTTAAGCCACAGAGGGCCCTCTGGGAGAGAGATCCAGACAGAGAAAGGTGAGAATGGGGAGAACACAAAGAGTACCCAGAACAGGTTTCCAACTTAGCCAGTATTGTAAAGGGCATTTGTTGTGACTTGCGCTCTGTGGCATGCATGTGTGCAGTAGAAGCGATGGAGCCGGTTGAGTTCACCTTGGAAAAATCAAGACTTGCCAGGGACAGGTGAGCAAGTGAAGGGCAATCTGAAGGCAATGGTGACGTGATACAAAAAAGAACCTCATGTTACGGAAACACTTAAAAGAGCAAACCCCCACTTATAGGGTCGGTGAAAGCTTCCCGGAGGGAATGACTCCAAGCCAAGACAGAAAGAGTTCATTGGCCATTGCTCATTTCCAGTGAGTCCCATTCCAATGGCCTCACACGTTGTGGCTCATTTGAGGACTTTCTGAATCAGAGCCCATTATTCATCTCCAACTTATGATGGGGACTTTGATGCACAGAGATCTGATCTGTCCTTTGTCACACAGGTTTACTTGGTGAACTCAGGTATCGAACTCCAGACCTGCTTGTTTAACTGCCACTCCCACAGAGGCAAGGAGAGTTCTGGATAGAGGGCAGTGCCACGGTTAAGACCCTTACAGAGTACAGTTTGTTCAGAAAACTAACATTTTGTCTGGCTGACAGAATGGAAGGAGTTCAGGTGAAGTGGACCAACAGGATCAGAGGCTACAAAAGCACAAACAGACAACGCAGGGCTCTGTAGACAGTACAGTAAAATTTGGACTTTAATCTGAGAAAAATGGGAAACTTCTCAAGATCTTAAGTGGGGAGACTGATGGCTGAGTTTGTACTTTTGATATAACAGTCTAGCTGCAGAAGGCTGGAGGAAGTCTTGAAGCTAGTCATGACGTGAGACAAGTAGAACAATTGAAAGGCTGCACAAAGCGTTGTCAGACAACGCAGCAATTTCAACCCTAGACATGAGGTGCATGTCCACTTAAAAGCATGCATGTGTATATTCACAGGGTAACATTTGGTCTTATAACCAACAAATGAAAACAGTCCTCTTCCTTGTCAGTGGGTACAGTGATGAGTAATATGTGGTCTCTCCAGACAATGGAATACTCTTCATCCTCTGCAAAAGGAGTGAATTATTTGTTTATGCTAAAATAGAAATGAACCTTGAAAACAGTATGGCAAGGGAAAGGAGCCAATCGCAAAAGGTCATGCACTGTATGGTTTCATTTCTATGAACTATGCAAAGAGGGCAAATCTCTAGTGACAGGAAGATTAGTGACTGGCTAGGACTGGAGGAAGGAGTAGAAATCAGCTGTAGTGAAGAGGGATCTTACGGGAGCTGGGCTGTAGCGCAGCGGGTTAAGTGCAGGTGGTGCGAAGCACAGGGTTGGCTTGAGGATCTGGGTTCGAGCCCCCAGCTCCCCAGCTGCAGGGGAGTCACTTCACAAGCAGTGAAGCAGATCTGCAGGTGTCTCTCTCTTCCCCCTCTCTGTCTTCCCCTCCTCTCTCCATTTCTCTGTGTCCTATCCAACAACAATGACATCAGTAACAACAACTATAATAACTACAATAATAATTTTTTTAAAAAAAGAGGGATCTGGTGTGGTGGAAGTGTTCTCAAACTGGATCACAGTGATTGCTGTACAACTCAATGGACTTTCCAGAAAACATTAGCATATACATATACAGGAAGTAAATTTTGTGACATACTAATTATACCTCAGTAACTTTTATCAAACCAGCAAACAGAAATCCAATGTGTGTGCTGATAAGAGGAAGACCAGGTGGTAGCTTGAACTGAAAGGGGGTTTTGCTGGGGATAGAAGCTAGAGAAGTGATTGAAAATGGTAACATGTCCTTTTAAAACTTTTAAAAATTTCTTTATTGGGGGATTAATGTTTTACAGTCAACAGTCAACTATTGTAAATACAGTAGTTTGTACAGGCATAACATTTCTCAGTTTTCCACATAACAATACAGCCCCCACTAGGTCCTCTGTCATTTTAAATTTTTTATTAGTGATTTAATGGTGATTCACAAGACAGTAAGATAACGGGTAGAATTTCGCACAGTTCTCACCACCGGAGTTTCATGTCTCATCCCCTCCATTGGAAGCTTCCCCATTCTTTATTCCCTCTGGGAATATGGACCAAAATTCTTTTTGAGGTGCAGAAGGTGAAAAGTCTGGCTTCTGTAATTGCTTCTCTGCTGAGCATGGGTGTTGACAGTTGGATCCATCCCTCCCCCCGCCCCCCAGCCTATTTCTGTCTTCCCTAGTGGGGTAGGGCTCTGAAGAGGTGAGGTTCTAGGACACATTGGTGAGGTCATCTACCCTGGGAAGTCAGATGACATCATAGTAGCATCTTCAAATTGGTGTCTGAAAGATAGTAAGATATAAAGCAGGACAAATTGTTTAATAAACAGGAACCCAAAGGTAGGAATAGAGCAGATGAACTTAGGAGTCTTCATGAGGGACGGGTAACATGTCCTTCTAATTGAGAATCACGGCTGAGAAAATTGGCCTAAAGGATTGGAGGAAAGAAAAATGACTCAGTAGGGATGTTGGCTTTGTGGGAAGATAGGGCTCTTAAGCCTTGGAAGAGAGGTTGCCCAGTGGGCTTTAGATCGAGTGGAGGAGCTCTGTGCTGGTGACCATGCATAGAACTCTTCCTTACAGATGGTCTGGCATCAGAAGGGAGATTTTGAGAATTAGCTCAGTATGTTGGACCCAATTCTAAAAAGGCACTTAAGAACCAGTATAGCACGATGTCTGTGAGGATGCCTTCCTTCATATATGTCAAACAATTTTCCAAAACAAGGAGGAAGCTATCTTGGGTTCTTGAGTTAATTCATAGCCTTTCCACATCAAGTATAGTGATGTTTGGTGTCCCTTGAGGAATGTTTGGGTTGTGAGGTTCCCCAAGGTATCTTTGGAGCCAAGAAAATGTCAGTGATCTTTCCACTTCCCTCTTGAGCTACAGTGAAATCCAGGCTCTGATTAGTTGTTTGGGCGACACCTAGTCTTGTTTTGATGGAGTTTGGTAAAACAAGTAAGAAGATCCATTCTTCTCAGGCCCATACACTGTATGTAGTGGTAAGAAAATTGGGTTAGACCCTGTTTCCCCTGCCAGAACATGGAGTTCTCCATGTAGTTCGATAGCCCCTGAGGGATGGTCGAACCTTTCAGCATCTGGTTAGTTAATCTCTCTTTGACTGGGTTATCAGTGGGTCAGCTGAAAGGGCAGAAGCCACAAGACGAACATGAGAAGTCTGTGCTGGCGCTGTGAACTGGAGGAGCACCTCTGAAAACTTGGGAGAGGGCTGAGGGACACCTAGGGAAGGTAGGAGGGGGTGGTGAGCAGGAGCGGTTCCTGCTCGGTTGTAGCAACTCTTTTTCCCTGTCGCCTTTTCTCCTCTCAGAGATGGAAATGGCATGCCTCGAAGATAGAAAACTCGCTCTAAGTATTCACATTCTTGGCAGCTGGTGGTCAGATGGAGTGAAGCGCTTACCCCGCACAAGCATTGTCAGCATAGCACTGATGTTAACCTGAGACCTTGGGACACTTGAGTAAAAGCAAGGCATTTCTTCACATTCAAAAACTCCCGAGGGAGGTGCTCTGAACCAGTCTGAGCAGAGAGAGATGAAGAGGTGCTGGCTGCCTGGTGTGGGTTTAGCCATTAGGGTTAGCATGGGCACATTGTGGTGGCAAGAAGGAACCTTTGAAAAAAATATTTCAGTTATATAGTTATCTATTATTGGGGAGACAGAGAGAGAGAGAAATTGAGAGGGGAGGGGGAGATAGAGAGGGAAAGAGACAGAGAGGCAGCTGCAGACCTGCTTCACCACTCGTGAAACTTCCCCCTTGAAGATAGTGACCAGGGGCTTGAACCTGGGTCCTTGTGGACTGTAATGTGTGTGCTTAACCAGGGGCACCACCGCCTGGCCCCCAGAACCTTTTTTTTTAAAAAAAATAATTTTCATTTGTTATTAATTGTATGTTAAAAGATTCTAAGATTACAGTATATACTTCCACACCACACCTACCACCAAAGTTCTGTATTCCCTACCCTTGCAAAGATAATCGCTATAGTTCTCACAAATCTTCCAGTTTGCTTGCTTCTGTTTTGTTTGGATTTTTATTTTGGTGGCAGATAGTTGTTCAGAGAAGCTTCACAAGATATGTTGAATTTCCGCGGTGTCTGTTGTGATAGCTCCTCGTTCATTTACAACCCGATTTATTTGGGTCTTCTCCCTTTTTTGTTTTGTGAGTCTAGCTGAAGGTTTGTCGATTTTGTTCACTCTTTCGAAGAACCAACATTTACTTGCGTTGATCTTTTGTACGGTTTTCTTCTTTTCAGTGTTGTTGATTTCTGCCCTCACTTTAGTTATTTCTGTCCTTCTGGTTGTTTTAGTGTTCCTTTGTTCTTCTTCTTCTAGGTCTTTAAGATGTGCAATCAGGCTGTTTATTTGTGCTTTTTCCTGTTTCCTAATGTATGCTTGTATGGCTATGAACTTCCCTCTCAGTACTGCCTTCGCTGTGTCCCAAATATTTTGATAGTTTGTGTCTTCATTTTCACTGAACTCTCGAAACATTTTGATTTCTTCCTTTATTTCTTCTTTGACTCAGTAGTTGTTAAGTAGTGTTGAGCTTCCACATTTTGGGACTATTACTAATCTTTTGTTGATAAGTGTTAGTTTAATTTCACTGTGGTCTGAGAAGATGCTTGGGATGATTTCAGTGCTCTTGAATTTGCTGATGCTGTCTTTGTGGCCTAACATATGGTCTAACCTTGAGAATGACCCATGTGGACTTGAGTAGAATGTGTATTCCAGCTTCTTGGGGTGAATGACGCTGAAGATATCCAAGAGTTCTAGTTTATCTATCTCCTCATTTAGCTCCCTCATTTCTTTATTGATTTTCTGCCTGGATGATCTGTCAAGTTGAGAGAGTGGGGTGTTGAAGTCCCCTGCTATGACTGTATTGCTGTTAATATATTGCTGTAGCTCTTTCCGTAGATGTTTGATGTATTTAGATGGCTTCTCATTGGGTGCACAGATGTTAATAATTGTTAAGTCCTCTTGATTGACCGATCCTCTGAGCAGTAAGTAGTGTCCATCCCTATCTTTTTAATTTTATTGATTTTTAAAGTCTATCGAATCAGATATGAGAATAGCTGTTCCTGTCCTTTTTGGTGGGCCATTGGCTTGTATGATAGTTTTCCATCCTTTCACTTTGAGTCTGTGTTTGTCTTGTTAAGTTAGGTGGGTTTCCTGTAGACCGCATATTGTTGGGTTGTGTTTTCTGATCCATCTTCCTACTCTGTGCCTTTTAATAGGTGATTTCAGGCCATTGACATTTGTTGATGTCAGGGACTGAAGACATTTTAATGCCATTCTTGTAGATTTTTACAGTGTTCTGATAGATGGCCTATTTATGGTGTTCTGACTGTTTATAAGAGACCTTTCAGAACTTCTTTCAGGGCAAGCTAGATGATAGTTGATTCTTTCAACTGTTGCTTGTCTGAGAAGGTTTTTATGCCTTCATCTAGTCTGAATGACAGTCTAGCAGGATACAGTCGTCTTGGTTGAAAGCCTTTCTCATTGAGCCCTTGATAGTTATCTTGCCATTCTCTTCTGGCCTGTAGTGTTTGTGTGGAGAAGTCTGCTGCTAATCTTATGGGTTTTCCTCTTTGTTGTAGGTGACTCTTTGTTTTTCTCTTGAAGCCTTCAGGATCCTTTCTTTATCCTTATTCCTTTCCATTCTGAATAGGATGTGTCTTGGTGTCTTTAAGTCTGGGTTAATTCTGTTTGGGACCCTCTAGGCTTCTTGAACCTTTATGTCTTTGATGTTGTCTAGACTAGAGAAGTTCTCAGCTATTATGTCCTGGAGAATGCTTTCTTCCCCTCCCTCTCTTTCTTCCTCTGGTAAGCCAATAATGCGCATTTTATTTATTTATTTATTTATTTATTGCCTCCAGGTTTATTGCTGGGGCTTAGTGCTTGCACCATGAATCCACTGCTCCTGGAGGTCATTTTCCCCCTTTTGTTGCCCTTGTTGCTGTAGCCTTGTTGTGGTTATTATTGTTATTGTTGATGTCATTCATTGTTGGATAGGACAGAGAGAAATAGAGAGAGGAGGAGAAGACAGAGAAGGGGAGAAAAAGACAGACACCTGTAGACCTGCTTCACCACTTGTGAAGTGACCCCCCTGCAGGTGGGGAGCTGGGGGCTCGAACCGGGATCTTTACGCTGGTCCTTGTGCTTTGCACCATGTGTGCTTAACCCGCTGCGCTACCACCCGACCCCTGTATTTTATTTCTTTTGAAGTCATCCCATAGGTCTCTGTTGTTGTTTTCAGTATCTCTTAGTCTCTCTTTGAGATCTCTTACTTCTTTTTTAGTTGTCTCTGATTCATCCCCGATCTTGCTAATTCTGTCTTCAGCCTCATTTATTCTATTCTCTCTCCCCTCTACTGTTTTCTGGAGTTCATCTATTTTGTTACCCTGTTCTGATACTGTTTCAGCTTGTTCAGCTAGTTGTGTTCTAAGCTCAGCTAGTTCAGCTTTCAGCTCTCTAATAACCTTGAGATAATTAGTGTTTTCTTCCAGAATCTCACTTGATGTTTCTGTATTTCTGATGACAATTCTTTCAAACTCTTTACTCACTCCTGTGACTATTTCCTTAACAAGCATTTGCATGTTGACCTCATTATTTTGTGCTCCAACCTTTGGGGGGGGGCTTTTAGCTGGACTCCTGTCCTGGTTCATTTCTCCAATATTTCTTCTTGTTGGTTTAACCATGCTGTATAGTATGTTTGAGGTCCTTCTCTCAGTACTGTTCAAATTACTGAGCAGTCCTGCCTGGATTGATTTGTGTCTAAGTAAGTTACTTAAAGGGTTCACAGCTGTGCAAATTAACAATTGTTTCAATATTATTTGAACACCTGAGTTGGAGCACAGTGCCTGTTAAAGCCTCTTTTGTTCTTTTTCTTCCCTGTAGGCTATGGGAGCCTGAAGGCTTTTAAACTATAAGTAGGCTTCTTGGCTTAATCACTCACTCCTGACCAAGAGATAAAGCAGGGTGGGGGAGAGATAGTACAATGGTTATGCAAAGAGACTCTCACACCCCAAGGATCCAAAGCTCCAGGCTCAATTCAGCTTCTTTGCCAAGCTGGGCAGCACTGCTGGGCCCTGTGAGTTTCTAAACAAGTCCTGTTTATAGTCTGTAGGCTCTGAGGCAGCTATTCACTATGTTCTCATCAGGAGAACAACATGGAAAGGCTCCCACCACACAGCCCCACCGCTAGGCCACCAAGGTGTAGATCCTCTCCTGAGTTTCCTGGTCAGTTCTCTGTCCCCCGGTGTCAGCACAGGACCTCCCCCTGCTGCCCCAGCTTCTGAGGGCAGTAGCAGTGGAGACTCACAGTTGCATTTGGTGAGTCTCAAGGGAGTCCTCTCCTCCCTTCAGCCTTCTTTTTGTTGGTGGAACAGACTGGAGGTGGTGCCTCAACTGGTAAACTGCTGGACTGTTACCAGCCACTTAATCTCTCCTTAGGCTCCTCTCTGTCCACGAGCCACACGTGTTTGCACTCACCGGTGGTTTGATGGGTTCCTGAAGTCGTTCTAGTCCTGCCTTGTTGTGGTCCCAGGTGGTCTCCTTTGGTATTCTTAGTTGACCCGGGAGAGGAGAGGAAAGAAACACAGCTGTTGCTGCTGCTACGTAGCCCCACCTCTGGATTTTTATTTTGGCAAGTTCATGTGAATCAGATCGCTAGATTCCACATATGAGTGAAACCATCTGGTTTCATCTCTTTACTTATTTCACTAAGCATAAGCACCTCCAGTTCCATCTATTTGGTCCCAAAGGGCATGATGCCATCTTTTTGATGGCAGAGTAGTATTCCACGGGATGTATACTCCATAACTTCTTTATCCAGTCACCTGTTGGTGGGCATTTAGACTGCTTCCACTCTTTAGCTATTGTGAATAATGCAGCTGTGAACATAGGGGTGCGTATGTCCAAGAGGGAACCTTTTACATTAACTCTTTTGTTTGTTTGTTTGTTTGTTTGTTTGTTTGTTTTTGATGAAACTGGGATCTTCCACATGCGTGACTTCACCACTCCTGTCCACTTTTTGTCATTAAGAGATGGAGAAAGGGAGCGATTCCACCGTTCCTTCCACTGTCATAGCACCGCCTATGTGTTGCTGGGGCTCTAACCTGGGTCACAGGGGTGGCAGTGTAGGCACCCTGCCTGGCGAGTTATCTCTCCAGCCCTGCCTTAGCTCTTGATCAGTACAATCTCTCGGTGCTTCCACAGGCTTTGCCTGTCATTTCCATGAGGCACCAGACAAAATCCCTCATTTACAAAAGTAGGTGTTCAACTCTGTAATAAAAACAAAGTCTGCTGCCCTTTTAAAGAGAGATGGCAACGCAAAGGAGTAGGAGGAGTTCGTGGTCTTTCTTCTTGTTTAAAGTCCTTGTCAGTCTCCACACAGCACTGTCTACTTGCACAGCAGGCTGACCGTGTTTTTCGGCCCAGGCACTTGGGAAGCAGGCGAGGGAACAGAGCAGATGCTGTACTCTGAGAGAGCCCTGGGGAGTGCCAGCTCCAGTGGGCTGCTGGGCAGTCCTGTGGAACAGAAAGATTTGAGAGGCAGTTAGAGACAACTCGGATTCTTCATTTTGTGTGGAAGTCCTTGTAGCTTACAAGAAAACACCTCTTGGTTGCCAACTTAGTAAGGAATCACCAAGAGAGAAATGCGTGGAATGTTGTGTTCTGGTTTGGCAAGGACTTTCGTCAACAACAGCATTTGCAAAACTGAACCCAAAAACTTAAGGAAACTTGAGTCTCTTGAGGAAACACTTGAGAGTGACTTGGAAAGCTTTTCTTCTGAGGTAGAGGCATAATTGTTTCTATTTCTTTGTCAAAGCCGCACCTGCCTACTTGCAGACCAATGCATCTATTTGTGGGACTTCAGGCTTGACTGAACTCTCAGGAGTACCCGTGAAAATCTATCTTTACTAGCAAATGGGAGAATTAATTCCATTTTCTTCTAAAGAAGAAAAAGTGGTTCTTTGGTTTATCTCAGAGCTGAAATATTAATTAACATTCACCATTGGTAGTTAACCTTTTCTCTTATGCAACACAGTAGTTTTGAAAGTTTTCATGTCCCTGAGGGAAAAAAGTTGATTCCTAGGACACTGAAAACGAAATGTGATTGTTGCTACAAATCTTATGGCAAACTTGCCACTGTTCAAATGCACTCTCTCTGTAGGCCAAAGGGTTTGACTTGGGAGATTCTGTTGAGAGAAAAGTCACATCAATGCACATGGTGGCAAACGCTAGAAGAAGAATGCACATGGTCTTCGGATATCTTGTCTTAGTAGCTATCCATGTCAAAATGGTGAAATGCTTCACATGTAGTCTGTTTCCATCTGAATAATTTTAAAAAGTAGCCCAATTATTTTTTTTTTCTTTCCTCCAGGGTTATTGCTGGGCTCAGTGCCTGCACCATGAATCCACCGCTCCTGGAGGCCATTTTTTCCCCTTTTGTTGCCCTTGTTGTTGTAGCCTCGCTGTGGCTATCATTATTGCCATTGTTGATGTCGTTCGTTGTTGGATAGGACAGAGAGAAATGGAGAGAGGAGGTCAAGACAGAGAGGGGGAGAGAAAGATAGACACCTGCAGACCTGCTTCAACGCCTGTGAAGCGACTACCCTGCAGGTGGGGGAGCCAGGGGCTTGAACCGGGATCCTTACACCGGTCCTTGTGCTTTGAGCCACCTGTGCTTAACCCGCTGCGCCACCGCCCGACCCCCAAAAGTAGCCCAATTATTAGCACTTTTTTTATTGCCATCACAGTTACTACTGGGGTTCAGTGCCTGCACGATGACTCTACTGCTCCCGGCTACCATCTTCCCTTTTCTTGTTTTCCCTTTCTTCTTTATTAGAAAGACACTGTGAGGGAGTCGGGCTGTAGCGCAGCGGGTTAAGCGCAGGTGGCGCAAAGCACAAGGACCGGCATAAGGATCCCGGTTCGAACCCCGGCTCCCCACCTGCAGGGGAGTCGCTTCACAGGTGGTGAAGCAGGTCTGCAGGTGTCTATCTTTCTCTCCTCCTCTCTGTCTTCCCCTCCTCTCTCCATTTCTCTCTGTCCTATCCAACAATGACAACAACAACAATAATAACTACAACAATAAAACAACAAGGGCAACAAAAGGGAATAAATAAATAAAATTAAAAAAAAGAAAGACACTGTGAGTGAGACAAGCGCGCTTGCGCGCATACACACACACACACACACACACACACACACACACACACACAGACCGACCTGTAGACCTGCTTCACCACTCGTGATGCTTTACCCCTGCAGATGAGAGCAGGGCCTTGAACCTGGCAATATGCCCACTCAACCAGGTGTGCACCACCCAGTCCCCAGTACATTCTTTTTGAATTGGTGCTGACCTATCTTCAGTAAGTTTGGTGACAATTCAGCTTTCAACTGATTATCCTGATGAGGGGCAAGAAAAAGTCTTATCTACACAGCCTGAATTCTAGCTGGGAATGGGAGTGGGAGTCGGAATAGCCAGTGTGCAAAACAGTTGGGAAGTTCTTTGGAAATTGAAAATTGAGGAACTGGGAGTTAGCTCTCCAGGTAGAATGCCCTTTTTGCAAAGACCAAGGTTTGAGTCCCTACAGCCACATGAGAGCACCATGAATGTTGGATCTGTGTTGTGGTGTCCCTCCTCTCCTTGCCTCTCTCTCCTTCTGATTCTCATATACTCTGTCTGGGAAGAAAAAGGGTCTGCTAGGAACAGGAAGGTATAAAATTCCTCAGTGGCAAGAAAGAGCCAGGGGAGGGGGGGGCAGGGTTGGAGTGGGAGGGAGGAAGGAAGGAATAAACGAACCACGGGCTAAGTGGTGGCATTCCCAGTTGAGCACATGTATTAGCATGTGTAAGGACCTGGGTTTAAATCCCAATTTCACCTCCAGTGGGGAGGCTTCATGTGGTGAGGCAGTGCAGCAAGTGCCTCTCTCCTTCTCTACTTCCTTCCCCCTTTCCATTTCTCTCTGTCCTATCAACTAAAAGGGGTAAAAAGCTGCTGATCTAGACATTAGACTGTAGAAGAAAGAGAAGGAGAAAAAGAACATCTGATCCAGATATTTCACTTCTGGATATTTTTCTAAAGGAAATGAAAACAGAATCTTGCAATAATATATGTACTTCTATATGTGTTACAGCATCATTCACAATGGCCTAAGTATCTATCAGGTGGTATATTTATTTACTTATTTATTTATGGGCAGTGGAATATTACTCAGCCACAAAAAAAGAAGGAAAGGCTACCATTTATGACCACATGAATAAACCGTGAGGGCATTATGCTGAGATAACCCAGACAGAGAAAGACAAACAGTCTGTCACTTGGATGTGAAAACTAAACAAGCCAAGCTTGTAAAAACAGAAAGCAGAGCAATGGCTTCCAGAACTGTGTGTGAGAGGCGGAAAGGATGCTATAATGAGCAGTCTGCAGACCAGAAAAGGCTGTCACCAAAGCCGTGTGGTCGCCCTAATCCTGGACCTCGAGCCTTGAACAAATGCATGGCTGTTGTTTAAGTCACCCAGTCTATGGGATTTTGTTATGACAACTTGGCTTGGCATGAGACATCTCTCACACTGAGAAATATGCAGCCAGGATCCATATCAGAACTTAATTCATCATCTCAGCCAAACTGCCAAGTTCATTATCATTAGCTAACATTTAGTAACTTGAGAGTCACTTCAGATGTGTGGCAAATACTGTTGCCTGGTTTGTTTTACTTGGGGAAATCTGTGGTGTATATCTCATAGCCGTGTTGATCATTTAGGAGTAATAGTGTGATTCTCGTAGTAGTCATTCATTCATTTATTCACTTATTCATTCAGTAAGCATTAGTTGAATATCAACATATTCTGCTAAAGCACGAAATATTCTTACTAAATATTAGTTTTATGTTTTTTTTTTTTAGAATTGATATGGGAGATGCTACTCCAAAGCCCTGTATATGTCCAGGCTAAACTAAAGACTTAGTTTTAAACACTTAGTTTTTCTTAGAATGAACACTCTGTATTTCTTGATTGTTCAAAATGGAACATGCATCCATCACTATCGATTTCATAGCAATTAATTCAGGCCAAAGCAGAGGCTTGTAAAATCAAAACATATGGAAAAAAAAAAACTTAGGAGAACCTTCTTCTTAGAGATTCACTTTGATTCCAATGGCTTGCTTTAAGTCATGGTTTTGTGGTTCCGAGATGTCATAGAAAACTTTTGTTTTGTCTTTTGTCAAAATGATCTCTAATATTAAGTAAATCTTCAACGGAATAGTCATCGTTTTTCCCAATCCAAACAGTCAAGATACACTTGCTTGACTCTGCATCAAAAGCACTTTTAAGAATCACACATAGAAAAATTAGCATACATACTGATTCGTAAATCCACAGGTTCTGAATTAATCATATGAGATACCATGCGTTTGGTTTTTAATCTAGGCATTCCAAAGAAAGCACTGTAAAGATGTGTTGATATAATCTTTAATATCGCTTTATAACCATAAAACACTGCAGCTTTAGATGGTCTTATGCCTTTTGTATTGGCACGAGTCAAGAAATAGATAATTCCCAACACTTTGCAAAACGTTTCAAAATGTGCTGAAATTATCAGCAGCTACTCTGGAAGGTTAACACGACTTCAAGGAAGTGAACTTTTAAATATGGGGGAACTCACGATCGACTTCCATCTCGGTCACTAGCCTTGGGACCTTGGCCAAGTCAATATTCCCTCCTAGGAGGCCAAGTCAGTATTCCCTCCTAGGAGACCCTGTTTCATCTCGCTCTTGCACATGCGCACACTCTCTTTCTCCTCTTCCCCCCCCCCCCAATTAACTTTGGAATCAGATTTACCTCCTCACCCGGCTCCTCCCACTGATTAGTTCTGTGGCTGCATTCGCTTTAGGAATTGAACGTAAGCTGCGTGAAACATAAGTGCTGCACACGGGTCTTGTCTCCCACGGTATCAGGGTTTACTACTGTGGCAGTTCTTACTTTTCAATTTTGTGTTAACTACTTAATAGTCATCTACAAGATCACAAGATAATAGGGGTGTAGTTCCACACCGCTCCCACCAATGAAGTTCTCTGCCCTCTATTCTGGAAAGTTATCACTTAAGACTAAGAGTTCAAGGAAGTGAACTTTTTATTTACAGGGAAATAACTGCATGATTTTTTTTTTCTTCTCCAGAGTGGGGTATTGAACCTGAGCCTGAGGCTTCAAAGCCTCAGGTATGAAAGTCTTTTGCAGAATCATGATGCTATCTCCTCTGTCCATTCCACTTTTTTTTTAAGTTTCTTTATTGGAGGATTAATGGTTTACAGTCGACAGTAAAATGCAATACGATATTACACAGATACGAACTTTTGGTAACTGCATTATTTAGTTCTCCATAGAGAGTTCTCCCAAAGTCTTAGAGCTGGGTTGCTTGCATTTTTTTTTTTTTTGCAAGTTCATGTGTTTCACCTCTCTAGATTCCACATATGAATGAAACCATCTGGTATTTGTCTTTCGCCTCTTATTTCGCTCATCAGCATCATCTCCAGTTCCATCCATTTTGTCCCAAAGAGCACAATAGCATTTTTTTTTATTGTAGAGTAGCATTTCATGGAATATATGCCCTATTTATTATTGTTGTTGTTGCTATTTTCCCAGAGCATTGCTCAGCTCTAGCTTATGGTGGTGTGGGAGACTGAACCTGGGACCTTGGAACCTCAAGCACTTGAGTCTGTTTGCATAACCATTATGCTGTCTTCCCCACCCTGCGTATATATCCTATGGCTTCTTTTTCAAGTATTTATTTATTGGCTAGAGGGTGGGGACTCGAGAAGGAAGGGGTGGATAGAGGAGGAGAGAGAGGGAGAGAGAGAGGAAGAGAAAGAGAGAGAAAGAGAGAGATACTTGCAGCACTGCTTCACCGCTCACAAAGCTTTCTTCCTGCAGGTGGGGACTGGGGGCTTGAACCCAGGTCCTTGTGCATGGTAACATACTCAACTGGATGTGCCACCACTCAGCTTCCATAACTTCTTTATCCAGTCATCTGTTGATGGGTAATTAGGTTGTTTCTACTCTGGCTATTGTGAACAGTGCAGCACATGTACCTTCAAATTACTGTTTTCTTGTCTTCTGGATAAATATGGCAGTTGTTATTACAGTTATTGTCTCTAGTCTAAAAGTTTAATAGGAAACTGCCTTTCCAGTAGTTTCGCCTACAGATACTGCATAATTGCAAATCAAGACCTTTGTTGTTTGACAGTCTGAATGATTTTTCTCCTTCCTTTTGAGAACACAAGTCTTGGATTTTGACATAAGACAGGTTGGTTCCTTAATGGTAATCTCATGTGTTAATGTAGAAACATGACTAGATCTGAGTCATCACTGAATCTCCAGTGCAAGCCAGATTTCTACCTCATGGTATGCAAAGGGTGGAGCCAACCTGTGCTTGAAACAAACTGGCATCAGTACATAAACTCTGTGGTCTGGAGGGGCACGGTTTGACAGCAGGAGCTTTTTTTTTTTTTTTTTTTTGCCTCCAGGGTTATTGCTGGAGCTCAGTGCCTGCACCATGAATCCACTGCTTCTGGAGGGCATCCCCCCCTTTTGTTGCCCTTGTTGTTGTAGCCTTGTGGTCATTGTTGTTGATGATGTCATTCGTCGTTGGATAGGACAGAGAGAAATGGAGAGGAGGGGAAGACAGAGAGGGAGAGAGAAAGATAGACACCTGCAGACCTGCTTCACTGCTTGTGAAGCGACTCCCCTGCAGGTGGGGAGTCGGGGGCTTGAACCAGGATCCTTGTGCTGGTCCTTGCGCTTTGTGCCACCTGCGCTTAACCCGCTGTGCTACCGCCCGCTCCCCCAGCAGGAGCTTTTATCAGTGTCCTGATTTCAGTGAGTATGTGTCACTTGCTGCGGTGGGACGCAGAAAAAGGAAGTTTGGAGCAGAAAGGGAACACAGTCCTTTATTTGCGCTGGTATGTCAGAGTTGGGTGAGAGAGCAGCAGGTTGGGCCACGTGGAGGTAGCAAAAATGGCCGCCTCTCGCAGCAACCTTCCCTGCGTCTAAACACCGCAGTGAAAGGCGGGCAAGAGAGCGAGGGGCGGAAGAAGAAGGGCTTTTATGGGAATAGCTCTTGTGAGAATGGAAAGGGGGAGGAGTAACCACAGCACTCCAAATATAGTGGGGAATCAACAGTGCCTTGAGGGCACAACGTGGCAAATGTGACTGCATCTGCACAATTTCCCAGCAAGTATGGCAATTTCAGGCAATCAGTCCCTATAGTGTCTGAGGTCAAATAAAAGGCAGAGAGAGAAAACCCCGGTCTCTAGAATGATCCGTGTTAATGTATAGTTCAGAAGGAAGAGCACAAAGGAACTCAGTCCACCCCCTCCTCGTGACCTAGTGGATTATGTGTCCCTCCACACCCAGTGTGTGACATCTCGCCCACAAAGAAAACCATGCCACTGTGCTGGTCAGGGTGAGTAGTGTCAACTGCTGAGACAAACTGTCACCCTCCCACAACTGTCCATTCCTCACTCACATCGACTCCAGCTCAGTTGGCCAGCGACAGTGAAAGAGTTGTTGTCAGGGACAACCCAGGTTCCTCCTATTAGTGACTCTGTCACCAGGAGAACCTCAGAAGCCTTTGCCTTGCTCTTGAGTGAAGAGAGAATTTCAAGGACCGTGTCAGGAGGCTTTAGAATCCAGGCCCCTTGCCACAACCAGCTCCATTCCCCAGGTCTGCTTAACTGCACGGGGCTGGGGAATGTTGTTTAGTTTTGTGCCCAGAGGACTTGGAAAGCACATGCCAATGTTTCTGCCAGAACACATTTCAATATCTGAGGGAACTGTGATGGAGCTTGAAATAGGATAGTATTTAAAAATCAGCTGTGTAAATTGTGAAATGGATTCCCTTTATATTGTAACAGGGTGAAATTTACATTTTTTGACAAGAAAGTAAAACTAATCAAAACTCATGAATTTCAGAGACCCACTCTTACCGTGTCAATTTGCCACACACACCACCCCCTTCACCCCTCTCCTTCCAACTTGGATGGCTACCCTGAAGGGCTGAGGTCAGCTGAGCTGGCAGCAGAGATGGGCCTGGGGGTAAAGCTGTTCCCAAGGTCCTGCCACCGGGCTAACCCATAGCAGTTCTTATGAAATGAACACAGCTCAGACCATGCCAGCGTCCACCAGCTTGAATCACTTCATATCCACTTCCTGCCAGAGGTCCAACTGAAATGGCTGCTTCTTTCTAGTCACTACATCTTCTCGGTTAGTGCTTTCAGTTTAGTCATGTGCATGAAGCATATGGGATGCCTTGGTAGACAACGCTCTAAGAAAAGCCCCGGTGATCCTCTCCACCCTCTACGTGGTGTCTTTGCCATGGTGTGAACCTCTCCCCTGAGGGCGGATGATAACTGTGTCTTGCTCCTAGCCTGCAGAACATGGCCGAGGTAATGGAATGATGCTATTTCCACAATTGCATCAGAAAGATTGTAACCTCTCTCTTGCTAGCACACTCGTCATTTTTTTTATTTTAAAATGGCGAGCTATCATCTAAGAGAGGCCAATCTGAGAAGGAACTGAAGGCAGTCTCCAGTCAATAGCCAGCAAGAATCCTGGACCCTTGTCCAAACAGCCTGAATACCTGAATTTTGCCAGCAACCCACATGAGCTTGGAAGGAGATCTGGTATCTACATCTTGATACTGGTAAAATGTTTGTCACTTGTGTCACACAAGTGATGTTTCCTCGTTTCCCTTTATGCCTTGACTACCAGGAGTGTTGGAGCGGATAATTATATTGGGTTCTAATCCTCTGCTGACTTGCCTTCTAACCTGATTGCTTCCCTTGGCTCATTGTTTTGTTCCTTCCAGGATTCAGCTCTTAACCCCAGATCCTCCCATTCCTAATCTCCTACTTTAAGGCTACCGCAGAGTGAAGCATTTTCTCACTTGCTACCCCTCTCTCTCTCTCTCTCTCTCTCTCTCTCTCTCTCTCTCTCTCTCATTCCGCTTCCCCTTATTTGTCCTTCTCGTAGCCATCTGTGGGCCTTAAAGCCACTCACCAGTCTAGTTGTGGATTTCTTCCAAGGAATTGCAAATGAGCAGTTCACCCTTCACCCACTGGGTAGATTCCGCTGCGATGGATGAACTGCTTGCTGGATCTCTGGTCAGCCTTGCCACTAAAGGAAGATCTTCTGATCTTACTCAGATACACTGGACTCATTAAAGTACTTGAACAAATTGTCTTACTAACTCCCGTAATAGCCACACACACACCTCAGGGAGACAAATAATACTATCCATATGTTCCTAGAGGAAATATCGGGGCAAGTAAACCACAAGGGCTACCGATTCCATTTCTTTGAGAAAATTACCTTGGTCTCAGGGTTGTAGGTGCCTTAGATGGATGAATCCCAATTTCAGCTTTCCATTTCATCAGCATGCCCCAATTATTGTTAGAAGGGATTTGACAAAATAATTTCGTGAGCCTAGTTAAAGTATAGATTTCAGATACCACATTTTGAAATTGTCAGAGGAGCAGGAAATATAGTACAAACTTCAGGAAATGACAGTTAAAGTGCCTGCCAATATGTTTTGAAGTTATTCAGCTTAGCAATTTTTAACAAAAGAACACACCTATATAGCCCCTCTCTCCTTACGCCCAAATTCTGCCCATGCCTCAAAGACTGCAGTAACTTCCTTTCAGCAAAGACTTGCTTCAGTCTCTTATTTGTAATCTTTTGCTTTCTTTGAACATCCTAATCGGATTCCTATGTCATGTATCGTTCGATGCATGGATGGATGGACGGATGGACGGACGGAATGATAAATAGGTAGGTATGTACATTTATCATTATGTGTGTCTGGACAATTAATTTCTAAATCATCCTTTGAGTTTTTCACAAGATTCAGTGTCACTATTTAACTATAATTTGCTTGTTAATAATTTCGGTGTAGTTCCTCGGTGAAGGCATGAGTGAAAGAATAAGGGAGTGAATGAATGGAGTATAGCGATCACTTACACCAGAGGTCCAGTTAATGGAAACCACCCACCAGGGAAGGACTAGTGAAATCCACCCTGGCTGAGTAGTTAGACCAGAGTCAGAAACCATGGCAGCCATAGCAGCTCTGGACAACCAGGTCAGCCCAGACTATAGGCTGAGTCAGGTCTCGGTCTCCTGGCATCGTCTGACCTAATGGCCCTTAAGCACAGATCAAGGTCAGATGGGAATGAGATGTTTTCAAGTACACCTTGCTCTTGTTTAAGAAGAGTTGTGGTGGATGAATAACCTTACAGAAGTAGGAGAAATACTGCCACCCTTTTACCTAGATTTGTACGACTTTTCCCTCCTTTCTTAAAGCAGGTTTTTACCTCTGTGTTCATAATTCAAGCACAGATTTTGCAAGAATGCTCAAAGATGGTGCCAATGGAAGTCAGTCTCTGTGGGCATTAAGCAACAATAAGGTGTTGGCTCCTGGACATGGGTTCTTACTGGTTTAATTTTAGTCTCCCTTATTTGTACTGATGGTGAGATCAAATAACCTTTAGACCTGAAAGGCTTTAAGGGGCAGCATGCCCAGGGTCACCTGTCTACTTCAGTCCGGTATTAGGGCTCTACTTGTTACCTAGCAGCTGTGGTGCAGAGGAATCTGCTGCAGTATGAGAAAGCCAGCTCAGGTGGGTGGTTTACAGGCAGTGACTCACATTATCCTAATTGTGAGCTTGCTTGTAGTTATAGTTTAGAATGAAGTGATACCAATTATGTGTTACTGAAAGTGGGCAGTCCTATATTCTAGATGCTAATAATTAAGTGCTTACTGTAGGCAAGCCCCTGGGGTAATGGATAGGGCACCATGCAGAGTTGTCCTTTCCCAGTCTCCTACAGGAGAAACGGCTCACAGCTCTCTGCTTTCAGAAACCAATCCTCAGGGCCGGGTGGTGGCGCACCTGGTTGAGCACACATGTTATAATGAGCAAGGACCCATCACAGCTAATGAAATTGAAACAGTTATCAAAAATCTTCCCAAAAATAAAAGTCCTGGACCAGATGGTTTTACAAATGAATTCTACAAAACTTTCAAAGAAGAACTAATACCTCTACTTTTAAAAGTCTTCCAGAAGATTGAAGACACTGGAATACTCCCTGCCAGCTTCTATGAAGCCAACATCACCCTGATACCAAAAGCAGACAGGGACACAACCAAAAAAGAAAACTACAGACCAATATCTCTGATGAACATAGATGCGAAAATATTGAACAAAATTCTAGCCAACTGGATACAGCAGTATATCAAAAAGATTGTTCATCATGACCAAGTGGGGTTTATCCCAGGCATGTAAGGTTGGTTTAATATACATAAGTCAATCAATGTGATCCACCACATCAACAAAAGCAAGACCAAAAACCACATGGTCATATCAATAGATGCAGAGAAAGCCTTTGACAAAATACAACATCCCTTTATGATCAAAACACTACAAAAAATGGGAATAGATGGAGAATTCCTGAAGATAGTGGAGGCTATAGATAGCAAACCTACAGCCAACATCATACTCAATGGTGAAAAACTGGAAGCATTTCCCCTCAGATCAGGTACTAGACAGGGCTGCCCACTATCACCATTACTATTCAACATAGTGTTGGAAGTTCTTGCCAGAGCAATCAGGCAGGAGCAAGGAATTAAAGGCATACAGATTGGAAGAGAAGAAGTCAAACTGTCCTTATTTGCAGATGACATGATAGTATACATGGAAAAACCTAAGGAATCCAGCAAGAAGCTTTTGGAAATCATCAGGCAATACAGTAATGTGTCAGGCTATAAAATTAACATTCAGAAGTCAGTGGCATTCCTCTATGCGAACACTAAGTTAGAAGAAATTGAAATCCAGAAATCAGTTCCTTTTTCTATAGCAACAAAAACTATAAAATATCTAGGAGTAAACCTAGCCAAAGAAGTGAAAGACTTGTATACTGAAAATTATGAGTCACTACTCAAAGAAATTGAAAAGGACACAAACAAGTGGAAAGATATTCCATGTTCATGAGTTGGTAGAATTAACATCATCAAAATGAATATATTACCCAGAGCCATCTACAAATTTAATGCTATCCCCATCAAGATTCCAAGCACATTTTTTAGGAGAATAGAACAAATGCTACAAATGTTTATCTGGAACCAGAAAAGACCTAGAATTGCCAAAACAATCTTGAGAAAAAAGAACAGAACCGGAGGCATCACACTCCCAGATTTCAAACTGTATTATAGGGCCATTGTCATCAAAACTGCTTGGTACTGGAACATGAACAGACACACTGACCAGTGGAATAGAATTGAGAGCCCAGAAATGAGGCCCCATACCTATGGACATCTAATCTTTGACAAAGGGGCCCAGACTATTACATGGGGAAAGCAGAGTCTCTTCAACAAATGGTGTTGGAAACAATGGGTTGAAACATGCAAAGAATGAAACTGAATCACTGTATTTCACCAAATACAAAAGTAAATTCCAAGTGGATCAAGGACTTGGATGTTAGACCACAAACTATCAGATACTTAGAGGAAAATATTGGCAGAACTTTTTTCCGCATAAATTTTAAAGACATTTTCAATGAAACGAATCCAATTACAAGGAAGATTAAGGCAAGTATAAACCTATGGGACTACATCAAATTAAAAAGCTTCTTCACAGCAAAAGAAACCACTACCCAAACCAAGAGACCCCTCACAGAATGGGAGAAGATCTTTACATGCCATACATCAGATAAGAGTTTAATAACCAACATATATAAAGAGCTTGCCAGACTCAACAACAAGACAACAAATAACCCCATCCAAAAAATGGGGGGAGGACTTGGACAGAATATTCACCACAGAAGAGATCCAAAAGGCCGAGAAACACATGAAAAAATGCTCCAAGTCTCTGATTGTCAGAGAAATGCAAATCAAGACAACAACGAGATATCACTTCACTCCTGTGAGAATGTCAGACATCAGAAAAGGTAACAGCAGCAAATGCTCGAGAGGGTGTGGGGGTCAAAGGAACCCTCCTGCACTGCTGGTGGGAATGTCAATTGGTCCAACCTCTGTGGAGAACAGTCTGGAGAACTCTCAGAAGGCTAGAAATGGACCTACCCTATGACCCTGCAATTCCTCTCCTGGGGATATATCCTAAGGAACCCAACACATCCATCCAAAAAGATCTGTGTACACATATGTTCTTGGCAGCACAATTTGTAATAGC